>NW_028279710.1:0-58070 GCF_059751315.1 Micrasema longulum
TCTATCTGTCTGTATATATAATAAAATTTATAAAATAAAGTATCAAATAAAAAATAGTTGTCATGAGATTATATTTTATATTTTTAAATCTAAGTAAGGTTAATTGATTATTATCAAAATGTATTATTCATTTTATTGTTTGCAAAAGGACTCCAGATGTGTCGAGCTAAAAACAATCGAATAAAGTGTCCCATCTACAAGTGTCACTCAGTAACGATTGCTTTGTGCATTCGAGTTACGTTACCCCGGAGATGAGGCGTTCATAGTTTACAGTTAAACGTTGTTATGCAGAAAGCAGCCAGCCATAGAAAAGTGAAACTGAGATAAACGCACTTTTGTGAAAAAAGTGAATAATTAAACCCACATTATAGTTGGAATGTTTTTTACTTCGACAAATGATGAATAATATATATATTCGTTTTTTTCAATGAAACAAAAAATAATTTAACTTTTTATTTGACCAGTTTTAATGTTTGGCTGACCATACAACCTAAGATATGCATTTTGCAGAAAACAGCCAGACATAGTAAAACTATGATCTGTGTTGTATCATTATGTATTGAATTTTATTTATTTTATTTTATTTTATTTGAGATTTTTACAGCTATTACATAAAAAAAATAAGTAGAAAAAATTAACAATACTAGAGCCAATTCAAAAAAATCCACTGTAAATCCAATGACACATAATATATTAGAAAAGAGTTTACGTAATTGTATGTGTGTGACGTTTGTATTCATGTGTGTGTGAATGTGTGTATGCGTGAATGAATGAGGAAGAGGGTACATGTGCGAGTGGGAATGAATGAGGGAGAGGGTGCGTGTGTGTGGGTGCGTAAGTGTAAAAAATATTTGTTTAAAACTTGTTATTATATTGAAAATGGTACAAGAAAGAGCTTGGTAAAAAGTTTAAAACATTTTTGATAAAATTCAAATTAAGAAATGTTATAAATTATATATTTTTTAAATATGTTCAATTTCAAAACCGTATTCTGAAAAAAAGCATTTAATTTTAAAATTTAACTGAGACACACTGAATGAATAATGTGCTAATACATTTAATAATACTAATATATTTATATTAGTGTACTTAATTGCAAAAAAATCACTTAATTAATGTGTCACGTAATACCTACGTTCTTTTATAATTATTTTATTTTGTTTAAAATCAATTTCAGTAATTTTTTTAAGTCTTTCTGAACAGAGAACCTAAAATAAGCATTTTGTATATAGCTGCCAGATACGATATTAAATAATACATCATTCAAACTTTGAATGAAGGTGACATTCGGTATTAAAACGTTTTTTTTTTGTTGCAGGAATTTTTAAATTAATTAATTTATGAAATTGAAATATCCGTGTATTTATCCACTTAAATTTATTTTAGAGAACTAGATTTCTGGAGGAATTAATGTTTCCATCAGCATCTTTACTCCGTAAGATTTTTCTAATGCTGTAAGTGTTTTCTGCAAATTGGAAATGCCGTTTTGTGATGAACACTTTTCAGAAGGTTATTATTACTTTTTTTTTGTACAAAAGCAGCTTGGCTGTTTTGAGCAGAACAAAGAATTATCTTTCGGTATGCTGATGCTGATGATGCCGTGTTTCTTGCTAGTAGCAAAGAAGACCTGCAATTCTTCGTGACAAAAGTCAACCATGTATGCAAGAAAATTGATTTGCCTTTGAATGTTGATAAATCGAAAGTGATGGTTTTTGAAAGGGATGAAAATACAACTAAATGTGAGATCAGTGTGAACGGAGATATTCTTAATCAGGTGGAAGAATTTGTGTATCTGGGAAGTATGTTTACTAGGGGTGGAAAGACCAAGAGAGATATTGAAAGGAAGGTGAGTGCCGGGAACAGGGTGAACGGTGCACTAAAATCTACTTTGGCAAACAAATGCTCATCGCAGAAGGCTAAACTAGCAGTTCACAATAGAGTTCTAGTGCCAACTCTAACGTATGGGAGCGAAGTATGAAATTGGCAAAATGATGACGAAAGTAGGTTAAATGCTGTCGAAATGCGATCCCTCAGGCGAATGTGTGGTAAAACGATGTATGATAGGTGGTGCACAAATGTCGAGATCCGTGGACTGTGTAAGGCTGAGATGTGCATTATCGACAGAATCAAGAAAAGGGCGCTGCGTTAGTTTGGACATGTAGAGCGAATGTACAATGAAAGAACGACTAAAAGGATCTACGATGCGAATATTGATGGATGCAGAAAACGTGGACATGTCAAAAGTAGGAATAATC
The DNA here is from genome assembly GCF_059751315.1 of Micrasema longulum. Taxonomy (NCBI): domain Eukaryota; kingdom Metazoa; phylum Arthropoda; class Insecta; order Trichoptera; family Brachycentridae; genus Micrasema; species Micrasema longulum. Next base: position 2,256 of record NW_028279710.1, read on the forward strand.
GGCGTGCGTGCATGAGAAGATATATGAATGAAGAGAAAGCGAGGTCTGTATGCAAAGATAGAGTGATATGGCGTTCTATCCTCTCTGCCTATCCCTACGGGAAAACGGCGCAATGGTTTGTTGTTTGTTTGCATCCGATGACACAAGTATCTCATTTTTTCAAAATTGTGGACTGGCTGCTTTCTACATAACTACGAACCGTTGGCGGGGCGCAATAAATCTCTTGCCAGCCCATTATTAGGGCCGTACAAGGGGCTTCTTTAACTCTGCCAATCTCCTGGGAGATTGGTGGCGGTGGAAGATGGCCATGCTTCACTTGTCCGTGTTTTCAAGTCAATTATCTCCTTTTACACGCGAAGAAATTAGAGACTAGAAACAATTATTCCACAATAAATTGTGGTATCAATAAGGAAAAATTCGCAACAAATACTCTCTAGAATGTAATATACGCCTGAAGAGCAAACTTTTTCGACCTTCCGGATCAAGGATCTAAAGTTAAAACACCGCCCTTCGAGGACTTTAGTCTCATTTGTCTAGCACATTTAAATTTACGACTTTTGGAAAACGGACCAAAAACATTTTTAATAAACCTTTATTTTATCTCCGAGACGATTTATAATAATTGAAAACCACGCAGCACAATTTTTTTTTAAAGTGATGAAAACTTTTTTTTAAGGTTAAGATATAAACTCATTATAATGAAAACCATTCGTTATGTATTTTTTAAACCACGATAGGCCAAAAAGCATAATTTTAGTGGCGAGTGAAACACCCACGCATTAGGAATATCGCATTATAATGTGATCCAACATCCTATCGGGAATCTAACCCAGAAGGCCAGAATTCCCGTGCTTGTAATATTCTATCAAGGGAGTAACAATAACAACCCATTTACAACAAAAAACTTATGTTTTGGGTAAACGAAGATCCGTACTCCTGTGGGTGCAGAAAGTGAAATGATAATACCAGCACTTTTGCTATTTGGGAATATTTCGAACAAATAAAATATCTTATATGTAATGATAAGTTATGTAATTTTTATAAGTATTTTGATAATCACAATTCATTTACGTGTGTAAGAGTAAATGGGGAATTTACATTTTGGTTTGCGATCTCCAAAAGGCGTGAAACGGGGATGTGTAATGTCACCATGGTTGTTTCATCTATACATGGACAACTGTATGAAAGAGATAGAATGTATGGGTACTGGAGCAAAAATTGATATTTTTTTAGTAAGCTGCTTGTTGTATGCTGATGATGCAGTTCTGTTAGCAAGCAACAAGGATGATTTGCAACAGATAGTCTCTAGAATGTATGATGTATGCCTGGAGAGCGAATTGGAGATGAACGAAAGTAAGTCAAAAGTGATGGTATTTGAAAGGGATAGTGAGGTTACTGACTGCTTAATAAATGTAAACAGCGAATGTTTCGAACAAGCTAAAGAATTTTTGTATCTAGGAAGTATGTTTTTAAGAGATGGAAGAGTAGAAAAAGATGTTGAAAGGAGAGTGAATGCGGGCAACAAAATGAACGGAGCACTAAGCACAGTTATTTCTAATAAGAATATGTCAATCGAAGCTAAACTGGCAGTGCACAACGGATTTTAAGTCCCGACACTTATGTATGGAAGTGAAACATAGATCTGGCAGAGGAAGGATGAAAGCCGAGTGAACGCGGTTGAAATACGATCTCTTAGACGAATGTGTGGGAAATTAATGTATGACAGGGTTAAGAATGATGAAATCAGGCGAGAGTGTTAATCTAAGTCAAGTTTGATTGATAAGATTAAGAAAGGGTCTCTGAGATGGTTTGGTCACGTAGAACAAATGGACGACGAAAAAATAGCCAAACAAGTATTTATGGCAAAAATAAACGTAACGTGAGACGAGGACGACCAAGGAAGACGTGGCATGATCAGATAAACCAAAATCTTAAATCTGGTCATGTCAAAAGCAGAAAAAACCGAAGGGCATGTATGACAAGATGTATGAATGTGGAAGAAGCTAGGAATGTATGCTAGGATAGACGTGTGTGGCGGTCCATTCCTTTGCCTACCCCTACGGGGAAATGGCGTGATGGTAGAAGTAGTAGTATTTAACTGGTTGCGCCACATGTACTATTTCGCATCACATTTCCTAGGATGTTGCGTTAAATTTGTTGCTACCTACTGAGCCCTGGTGTGAATGTTGCGATTATACTACTGTGAGTACAATCGTTTTTCTCCGGCCCAATAACAAATGAACTGTCACCGAATGTGTTTGTAAGCTGGTATTCTCAGTGCAATCGGTATTAAGTATAAATTGGTGATAAATAAATTATTCCATCCACCGTTTCGCATTAGTATTTAAACATTTATGGGCTAAAAACTTGATGTTACCCATAAGGGTAGGTATTTAATTTAAAACTTTACATCTGTCGTAGCGAAAGAAGAGTTTTATATTTACTCATCTGCGTTTTTCGCTACATATTGAAAGCGTTTATAGCTAATTAAATGCTTATTACGAATAAGTTAATAATTCAAAAACTACAAACGGTTTAGGATCTGTACGGCGGTATAACGCAACATTAAATTAATTTTCAAAATGTTCTATGATATAATTTCTGAACCGTATAATTTGAAACCGCAAACAAACCGTATAAAACGAGGTTCAGTGTATTTTTTTTTACCAGTCTGTTTTTTGGTTGGCTGAAAGATATTGCTCTTAGCTTTAATTCCACGTAAGTGCATATTTTTTTGTTCCTGAAGATTTGATAGATAAACAATATATTTATTTAATCAAACATAAATGTCATGTTCGATGTCGTCATTTGCTAACTACGCAACAGCACTCCAATCAAAATATTGTAATGGCACGACTCGACTCTCAAGACTCGAGACATGACAAGCAAAATATTCAAATTTAAACGTATGTAAAGTTGAATATAAGATCGCATAACATCCACCAGCATCTCACGTACGTAGCTTCTCAAGTCTCACTTAAATTTTAATTGGCGCCCGAGTGTGGGCCGCTGGGGCGCCCGCGCCCGATTCTGCTCTGTAGATCAGATATGAAACTTCACAAGCCGTGATTACTCTTGGTTCGAAAGTTCAAAGCAAAACTTTAACAACGGTTTAAATTCCGAATCGAACTTTCGAGATATTCCGATATTCGATTAAAGAGGGTCTATCTCGTTATAAATTTGTTTTCTCGTAAAATTCAACGTCAAATTGAATCGATTTATTTAAAATTAGTTAAGACCTCAGAGTAATAATGCGCCAAGCTATAGAGGAGCCCAAACGTAAAAAAAGCATTCTATGACTATTGGGTAATAAGTAAGCTACGTTAGTCGAGAATTGCCAAATGGATATTAATTTGCATTGTTAATACTTTTAAATATGTACCTGTGTATTTACTGATGTTTCCATGACTGATTTAAGATGTGAGCAACTCGATAAACGATGTCGCAACTCGATAAACAGTCGACGATGATATAATAACTTTTTTTTTAATACGGTTTAAAGGCAGACCAGTGAAGTCTAAATAAGAATAACACATACTATTAAATTAATTATCACATAATTGTTACAACAAAAGGGTGTGTTTATGTGTATTTGTATGAGAGTAAGTGTAGATGTGTGTTAATGTGTATTAGTGTGGTAGTAAGTGTTTAGGTGTGTGTAAGTGTGAGCATCATTAAATAATAAGTGGGATATCTTAATTTATTTTTTTATAAATTAAGGGGGATGTAAAATATATCAAAAGATGAAAAGAAGCATTATAGTTAGAGCAAGAACGATAGAGGAAAGAGTGTTGTGCATAGTTAGTGCTATAATTCATATAGAATAAATACTTGCAGATGGAATAAATACTTACTTCTTGTCACGCGAAAGGAGACAATAAAATCAATTTTGGAGAGTAAATTAAAACAGTCAACTTTATTATTTAATAATTTATGTAAATAGCATAATTCACATACAGTGCGTCTATTTTCAAGGGTAAAAAATCCATTTTGTTTGGCAGATTTGCTGTAAGTACATTATGTTTGAGTTTTATAATTTTTGGCTTTTTTATCCAGAGAAAAATGTTTTTATGCCGTTAATTAGCTGAAGTTGCTTGATGATTTGGTACGAATTCTTAAACGAAAACCAAGTCTATTGAATAAAGCTTCTTACCTCTCTTTTCATCTTGCGCTGAAAATGTTTATCCAATAATATTATTTTCTAAAAGCATTGAACAAGAAATTTTGTGGCCAATTCGACCTTTGCGACTATTTAGGTCCTTTGAGATTACTAAACTTAGTTTTGAAAATACGCTTTGTTATTTTACAAGTTCGTAAATATCGTTAACCCTGTCAAACCGGGTATTCAGTCAAATGTGTATGAAATTAAAATTACATTTACTACCGTTATGAAATTCTCCGTTTGCGGGCGGATTGAAAATACAGTTCTGTTTGTGAAATAATACCAGAATCGTGGATGAGTGCTATTTAATGGATACAATGAAAGCATCCACTCCTTTCCCCAAACTGTTCATGAAAACTTGAGTCTTTCTTCAGTTTCGCATATCAATACCATTTTTTTTAAAACTAATTAAGCGAAAATTTAATATTTCTTTACAATCAAACCGCGAAAATAACAAAACAAATAAATTTTAAAAACTTTCATTGTACCCCTCACTGCAGTATTGTCAGTTTGTGATCATTCAAATACACATAGTCAGCACAATCACCTTTTTCTAATTTCCCAGTATGACAGTGGAGGAATACAGTGCTAGTTCCAAATTGAGACCACGGCCGCACGCTCCAGACCCCGCATCGGTAAGGAAAAAGAACGTAGTAATACAAACAAATCAATCAACGACATGAAACCCAAATACATGTAGAAAACATTAGAATAATTTGCCCTATACAACATGCATTCAATCAACAGAAGAAAAACAATACGTATCTATAACAAATCAAAGAGGAACATCAAATTATCAAGACACTACCAGCAAAATCCTAACACAGATCCTAACATGATCCCTATCAAACTCAGGCGAGGGTCCGATGTCTTGCAGGGTACCCGCTGGCACAGCGCGGGTTTAAACTGTGTAACTCGGTTATAAGCTTAGACTATACCCTGTCTGCGTAATCTATAAGTTTTAAAGCACTACAATTAATGATGCGAATAATACACGTATACTTAATGGATAGTAAAAAGAGTAGTGGTAAGTCCATGTCGTACTGTATTGGTTGGCGCGTTCGCTTGCCATGCTTAAGGTCCCAGGATCGATTCCAGCAATAGTCAACATGAAATATTACGTGATGAAACGGTAATGAAACAAAAAAAATACCGTTTAAATAACGTCTTAAAGAAACATCTTCTTTCTCTTCCTCAGTCTCTCGTCCTTTCCTGTTTCCTCTTTTTTCCCTTTTCCCTTTTTCCTATTAAGTAATGCTATTGATTTAAGATAATTTATTCATAAATACATTTATTTTTATTGTTACATACGTATCTTTAGGTTTTTTTAAATTGTAAACGAATATATTGCCAATCGAAACGTACAATTATTTTTTTATTAAATTAAAAATGTATGACTATTATTATTTGATTAAATCGTTTTATTTGTATTTAAACTTTCAAAATTTTTCTTACAAGTCAGGACATTAAAAAAATTGTTTATTGTATGTATTAAATAAAAAAAATGATTAAAAATAAACAACGAATGTTAAATGATTTATAAAGTTTAAAACCAACTTAAAATATTCAAATAGCTATTTAATATCTATGTACATACAGAATAAAAAACATTTTTGAGGTCCGCAGGAATTAATCAAGGTCTGAAAGGGTCATTCAAAAGCTTCACGACTGACTTAAAATGGTCGAGAAATAATCCTGAGTCTTCAAAGACACGTCTTCTGTTCACAATTATTATGAAGATAGCTTGATTTATGTTTTGAGATAATTGCACATAAATACGTTGATGGCTAAAATTACACATTTAAACTTGTCAGCGTTATTTTCTTGATGTTTATCTTGTGAGACAGATGGGATGAAATGAAAATTTTAAAATGTATATATTTTATTGTAAGCTTTTTAAAGTTGTAATACCGTATCGCCTTTGTAAACGCCCTTGGCCACTGTACAATTTTCGCAACTTTAAAATTCTAAACATAACGATGTTAAAATTTGTTGCAACGGAAAGGAAAAATATGTTTGAGAAGGAAATATGGAAGTCTAGCCATTTAGAGGGCTTTTGACCTGTCATTGAGTAGTTTATATCTCCACTTCACACACTGTGCAACATTCATCATTCTTCCTACGTTAAAAAATCGACAGTTCCTTATCTCTTGAATCTGTTGACTTTTATGTATTAATTTATATATACGCTCAATGGGCATTTTTAAGGACATATATATAATATATAGATATAAAATTATTATCAAAGACAGAAGGAAACAGCAATATACTTATAATATGATTGGTGGGAGTGAAAGCGGGAGAGAGGTGTTAATAATTGAATTTGATTCAGTGATCGTATGAAAAAAGACAACTCGATATCAAAGAAATCAAGACTGGTATATTTGTTGGCAGACCCAAGAATTCTGGGCCAATTGGAATGCAAACCGTAGTTAGTTCTATGGTTATTGATATGAAAATGTAAGTTTTGTCAGGGGTTTCTGATTGGGATGTTTAATTTTACTGAGCTCAAATATTTTAGTCGCATCAAAGTAAGTTAAGAATTTTAAATGGGACTAGAAGGTCGGATTTATTTTGTGAAATAAAACAGCTAAAACGTATATTGATGTGGGTGAGATTCATCTGGATAAGTTGTTTCACTTACCTTTTAGGCAACGCCTCAGAACACTTTTATACCTGTAAGTTTAATAAATATTTTTTTGGGTATGTGCAAATGTTTAAAGACAGGCAGGATTTCACTCTCCACGGAGTTATTATGATCTAAATTTATCATAGCTATATTTAATTAACCAAAATAGACATTACAACACAAACAAGTTTAAAAAAACGGTAAATTTGTAAAAAAGTTTTACATCCTTGCTAAAAATAAAGCCAAGTCAATAAGTCTCCGTAAAATATAAGGAAATCTCATATTTTGACATGCCACGGCGCGGCGTTCATGATTTATATTATAGGATGTATTTTAAAATAAAAACTCTTGTTTTAAGTTTAGAAAAATTCTCAAAACCCAGAAAATTTTATCATATTAACTTATTCATATTTGTGCATTAGTGAGCTTATTCCCCAATGGCATTTTCTTTCAACCAAAAGGGTTTTGCTACAATTTGAATATATGTGTATATGGGTGGTCCACAAATTAGTTTATCAGGGTAAAAAATAATGATTCTTTTTCTTCTTTGGGCCACGCTGTAATTTTGATTTTATTTGTAAAAAAGAAATAATGTAATTTTTTGGAATTCGAAAACATGATTTTAGGACTTGCTATCACAAATTACTCTATTTATTTTTAAAGAAAACGGGTGGGAATGAATAATTAAGGCCTATTGCCAAAAAAAATATGTTTAATAAATGTATGAATTGTGTTGAAAAAAAAAAAATTTTATATTACATAATAATATTAACATAAAAAAATATGAATAATGTGTAAGGTAATGTACCAACCTAATTCGCCTGCTGTGCTTGAGATCCCGGGTTCGATTCCTGCAAAGTTTGTAATGAACTGATTGTTTTTAAAGGTGGTTTGGCTCTGAAGTATTTTATTGTCTTTGGACTGGAACCTAAAGTGTAAAACCGATCACCTTGCCTTCCTGTAACAGATGATCAAAATACGCTGCATTTTATTTGACAATGCAGTGCACTATGCACTATTGTGTGCGAGTAAGGGTTTGATAATGATGTAACGTGGGAGGTAGATATAAACAATCCGTTGATTAAAAACATAATAAAAAAGTGTTGTAAAACGTAATCTTGGCACAGACAACTAGTTATTGCAGTGTCTTTTTTCGAAGTCCAAGATCATTTTGACATGTTAATCAGAGTGTGACGTCAGTATGACGTAAAAAAATGTTTCACGGACCAAAAATCTGTCAGCGTTTTTGTCTTTAACGCCCATTGTTAATCGGCTAGTGAAATTCACGACTTGACAATTTGCCAAGGCGAAATTTGTAGCAAAACATGTGACGTAAATAGCGCCATTAGAATCAGGCGTTGCTTTTATTGATACTTTTTACTACCATTTTGCCTCGGTTTGCGCCTGTCATTAACACAATCGCGAGCGCTTAATGTTTTTACATTATTTTTGGTTTTTAAAAACAATTAGCGAAAAAACAATGAATTGCTTTATGATTAAGTGAGTCCCAACACGTTAATTTGTGCCAAACGTTGGTTTAAATTAAACATACCACGAAAATATAATAGGTGCACGAGTGTACTGTCGTAAGTCTAAATTTCGCTGTTTTGCGTTATGAATGTAGTCAAACCACATATTTTTATTTATCTTACTTTTTTCTTACTAAAAATTTTAATATTTTCATTATAAAACAAAAAAAGTATTTAAAAATGTACACATTTTTTTAACAAATAAAAATTGACTGAATATCTACAATATACTATGAGTTGAGGAAGAGGTAAAGAATGTAGGAAAGAGATAGGAAAACAACAACAATAACAAACTATCACGCCGTTTCTCCGTAAGGGTAGGCAGAGAGGATAGAACGCCACAACACTATCTTTGCATACAGATCTCGCTTCCTCTACATTCATACATCTTTTCATGCACGCGCGCCGATAATTCCGACTTTTGACATGTCCATCTTTAAGTATTTGTTGGATTTGGTCATGCCATGTCTTTCTCGGTCTTCCTCTATTTCTGCATCCATCAACATTCGCATTGTAAATATTCTTAGCCGTTCTTTCGCTGTCCATTCGTTCTACATGTCCAAACCAGCGCAGAGCTCCTTTCTTGATTAAATCAAGGTTATTTATTTTCTTTTGACTCTGAAAAAAATGTATTAGCAAATATGCACAATATCTGTGTTTAAGATTAGGAAGAAAAATATTTACGTTTTTAACAATAAAATAGCTATTTAAATTAACATCTATTAACGAATAGGATAATTGATAAAATATTCATTTTGAAACATAGGTGAATGTTATAAAATCTGTAAAATGATTATTTTAACCAGCTAACATAGGTCATAATTTGATTAGTCTAGTAAATGCCTAGACATCAATATTCCTTTATCAATAAAGAAAAGAAAACTTCAAAACGCTTTTAATACTATATAAATAATATACCAAGTCTTCCATTAATTCTAAATTGCTAATCTAGATTTCCATAATATTCCCTGCTGAATATTAGATACGAAGATTATCATATTCCCTACCGTGATTTCTACATATATTCCCTTACAAATTACCGACCTCGATTTCTGTATTCCCTTCTAAAGTACCCATCTCGATTTTTTTTTTACCCTAGCTAGATTCCCATATTTATTTATTTACATACAGGTAGTTCATTACACATTATTTGAGACAGAAGTCCCAACTATATGGGACTAAAAGTCCTGTATTGAGATGGGACGAGCAATTAGTTGACACAGACACATGAATAATGAATATATGACCACAAATATTGGATCAGAAACACAAAAAATATATGTTTTTATTTTTATTTTAAATACATATATTTTTTTTTTATTTCATTATTTTTTTCACAACAGGCCAGGAGGCCCAATTACAGTGGTGAATAACATTACAGAACAACCAGGCTTGAGAAAAATCACATTTTAATTTTTGTGTTCTCACCGGAAATCGAACCCGGAACCTTCCGTGCGTGAGTCAAGCGTCTTGACCACTACACCACGGAGGCCACCGATTATAAAGTAATGCCTAGTAGGAGAAAACCCGTGCTAAAGCAGACAGTTTATTGATATATTTCCATATTCATACACACACGTGTGCACCCTTATAAAAATTCATACATATACACACATACACACACGCACATACACACGTGCATATATGCATACATATATGTACATATACACATACCCACATTAATATTCATACATATATACACACACATATACATACACACCCTTACATATATATATATATATATATATATATACATAAATTTTATCCTTCTTGTCATTGTATTGTAAAGTGTTTAAATTGTCGTGGATAATATAAATTTAGCTTGCAATTTAGTTTAATTAGGTTTTGGTTTCTTTTCTTCCTTACTTAATAAGCCACTGGGTTATTTTATTTTTTTGCATAGTAGTTACATCGTGTTTTGTGAATAAAATATATTTAACGCTATTATAAATTCTAGGAGCCATAAAGCTAAAAGATCTCTGTCCGAAAGAAGTTCTCGTCCGTGGTACAATGTGTTTCTGTGACGTCACACTACGAGTTGAAACTAATTGAAAAAAACATATATATGGCACATCAATATAATAGACAGTAATCTCAAGCATTCAGAAAATCATTAAGGAGTTTCCTACTCAAATCCCTCCCACTAAGGAAAATCCAGTCTTTAACTCCTCTCTTGAAAATAGTTTTTGTCTTTGAGAGCTTAATACGCTCTTCCAAAATATTAAGCACTCTCGGTGCGACAAATGAGAGATGTTTCTTAGCGAAAGTCGTACGGGTTTTAGGTATGACATAATTTGTGCTCTGGAAAAACCTCGTACGGACATGTTGCTTAGATCTGTTTGACCAAAAGTGTGTAAGTGCTTCTTTTAGGTATATTCCCTTCCAAATTACTAGCTCAGACTCCCATATTCCCTTTCACATTACCTACCTAGATTTCTATATTCTCTTCCAAATTACCTACTTAACTATTAATAATATTCTCTTCTATATAACTAACCTATATTTCCATACTCCTTTTAAAATTACCTACTTTGATATCCCTATAATAATCCCTTCTATTTTACCTACCAGTATAAATACAGTCGAACTTGGTTATTACGAGGAAGATGGGACCACATGAATTTGCTCGTTATAAGCGTTACTCGTTATACAAGAGAAAGGTTTTTTTTATACAATCGCTATTGCACATTGTCACTAAGTAAACAAGTAAATACCTACATATGTGTACATATAATTCATACAGATTTTTTTTACAGGGGTTAAGTTTTAACTGATCTGGTCTAGAACTCATTTGATATCACCCACTTGTAATGTTTATTGTGTATTGAAATAAGCCTAGAACATTTAAAAAAATCTAAAAAAAACCCGAAACAAGCATGTCATTCATAAACTAGAAAAGCAGCTGTAAATTGTAACAATGTGCCGAACCGGCAACCTTACCAAGTTCACAATGCTTGGATTTTTTAAAAACCATGTGTGTTAATTTTTCCATATTGTCGGTAAAAAATCCAATTAGGTACTAGACACTTACATAGCTATCATAAACATAATCTGATCCCAACGCCCGGCGATATTTATCCTTTACGTTAGCCGACCGTATAGATTTTATTACTTAGATTCTTATTTCGAGAATGATGTTTTTAACAATTGAAGATTTTTTGTACGATTTTTGACAATATTTTTGTTCGGTATGTCCGAGAAGTAGCTCGTTATTACAGATAATAATTGTATAGAGAAAACCATGAACTAAAATGTCGACTAATTTTTTCTCGTTACATCCGAGATCTCGCTATTTCCGTGATAGGTTTTATAAAATTATCGAGAGTCAAATTTAATACATCATTGCCAGTGCTCAAAATTCGATCCCGATCGTTTACGTTCTACATTGACACAAATATCAAATTTAGACGTGCTCAAAGCATCGTTGAATATTTTGGGGTAAATTTGTATATAAACCGTTAACTTACTAGTCATGTACCATTTAGCAAAACGAGAGCTTCGTCTTTGTGGTATTTCCTCGTTCTTTGAAGTATGTTCGAAAGTAGCGCTATAAACAAATTACCTCCCAGATTCCAGAACTGGCAGTCGGAGGTCCTCAGCACGAACATTCTCCCTTTATCTCGTCCGGTCTCGGCCGCATAATGTCGCATGTTGCATTAAAGACGAAATGCATTTCCCCGCCTTAATCGCCTGAAAATTCAGCTCGAGAATTAGTTCCCAAGAAGAGCATTAATATACCCCACACAAATGGCCATTCTCTTGCACGAGAACCGAAGGGCACAGAACGAGAAATACGAGTATGTGGTTACGAGACCGCAAAAATTAATGGGCTGAGGTGGATACGGCAAAACAGACAAAAAATATTATGGCGTATCTATAGGTCGTAATTTCAAACATGCATTCATAGAATGTCCTCCGGCATGTCGGCCTTTTAAATTTATTTTTGATTCAGAAAACAACAATAACGTGGAACAATAGGACATAAATAAAACAATATAATATGTGTGTGTGTTATGTCTCATCAAAAACTCGCTTATTCTCAGACTCCAAAGATATGGAATCCATTACTAGTCGAAAGGTTATTTCAATCTCATCCTTGTTTCATGTACGCTCCCTAGTTGGAGCATATAGTGTCCACAAAGATCAAGCATCTCCGTCTACTGCCAGCTTCTGTGTATCTTCCCAAGTCAAGTTCGCGTCCTGTAGTTCTGACATGAACTGCCAACAAACAGTTAGCAGTGAACGTCCAGGACGTCAATAACCTGATTCATTGTAAAGTGGGCAAGTGTGGTTAAGGCACTCACGGGGCATCCGCAGTACATCGCCATGCTAACCATATCGCCTCCGCTTGGTGACAGTTATCACTGAGTTTGCTGTGTCCCTTTCTCTAAATACTTCATTTCTTACAAAGTCCAACCACCGCACAGTTACGATTCTTCTAAGACATCTGTTCTCGAAACTCAGAATTTGGCTATTTTGGGCACTCGTGAGCTCCCACGATTCGATATACGAATAAATGTTACGCAAGCGTTACGTAGGCGGCATTTGGTTTTTGCAGATCCGATCTCCATACAGCTTTCATGCTGTTGAACGTGGAGCCTGCTATTCCTAGGCGCACTTCTAGTTCTTTTTAAAATCTCCTATTTTCCGTCAAATATCTAATAGTGACCGAAAAAGAAATTTTTTAGTATTGACATGGGAATATTTCACTGTCCCTTGAATTGTATCTAAACTGTTAAACTGATCACTTTACCTTGCAACAGATGATCAAGATACGCTGCGTTTGGTTTTCCAATATAGTGCCCTATATACCATCGGGTGTAGATGGGGGATGATGATGATTACGAATTATTGCAATATTATGTTGGGCTTATACGTGGGATGCCTTAATGCAATACATACCCCTCTAAAAACTAGGGTCACCCTTCTTCGAATAGAAATAAGAATTCTAGGAAATAATATATTATCCACAGAGGGGTTATGTAATAAAAATGAGAAAACGTTTTCCTTTTAAGTGCACGCTGTATAAAGGGGTAGTATTTATTAATGCAATTTTATGATTGAAAATCAATCACGCATCAGGGTTTTAATCAAAAGATATGGGTCAAATACATTTCTTACGTCCTTGCTATAAAAAATATAAATCAATCAGTGTGCTTGAATTGATTTTTTATATTTTTATTAATTTGTGCCCCCAATTTGTAAAGGACGTGACCGAATACTTAAAATATTAAACCTAAGTAAACATTATTATTGATAGTCAAATATAATGGTAAGCTGCACATAATCGATTATATGGACGATTCGCTCTTGCACAGAAGGTATTATTTAAGTGCATTAGGGTAAAATACAAAATATCAAAGTTATTTTTACAGCATTAAACATATTCAATCTTAAACGATACATATCAATTTCTTCATATTTGTTTCCAAACAGGTATAAAGCCTGACGATTGGAGAATTTAAAAAATAATTCTGTCTTCCAGACCCCAAAACAAAGTTTTTACGTTTTTCCTCTCTGTTGCAATACATTTAGATCCTCTCTCCCTAGAGAGTAAAATCCAACATGTCTATAATCATTTTGATTATACTCAAAAATCAAAGACATATTTAATCGTTTATTGATGAAAAGTGACAAAAATATTCCGTTTTGTTTATGTTGAACAAAATGGCAGTTACCCTATTTTTGGGAATTTGAACATTAGAAACCAAGGGAATAGAGACTCTAGTAACGTCCAAACCCTTAACAAACGGCCCTTAATCGCCCGAACTAAAACACTTGATTGTCAACTATTGTTTACGTTGAATTATATTCACCCCCTGGGTTTCCTAGCCCCTAAATACAGGGTTACCACAAAATGTGTTAAATACTTATTATTATATTATAGTCAAATTGATATTGAAATAATATTCTTCCAATCACTACAAAATTATTACGTAAAATAAATAAAAACATTGAATTAAAAAAAAAAAAAAATAATTAATGTGCCAAAGTATATAAATATTGTTAAGAATTTTACGTAAATTTTGCATGAATTTGTAAATAGTAATAAATACTTTTTTTATTTCATTTCATTGAAACCAACGAAATTTAGTGCATTTTACATATTAGTTGAAAAACACAACAATATGGATACGTGTAAGTAATTAATAACATTATAAGTAAAATTGGCATTAAAAACAAATAAATACTCACAGTAATTTAAAAATCAAGAAGTCCGAATAGATAAACACCATTAAAAATAAATATGAACAGTTATAAAAATATCGATAAAAAAATTTCGGTTATTTAAATATTTTGATCACACAAAAAAAGCACATTAACAAAGGTATTAAAACTATTTGAATAACACTAAAAAGATAAATAAATTAAATTAAAAATATGTACACGAGTACTAATATGAAAATCATCATCGTCATTCGCTTTCCGCACCTAATGGTGCATAGAGCACAGCACTTTTACACCAACCGTAGCGTATCTTGATCATTTTTGAAGGTAAGACGATCAGTCGTACGCTTAAGTCCATATACTATGAAACATTCCAGTTGGAAAACACCCTTTTTAATCAATATTTCGTATCAAATATATCGGGAATCGAACCCGAGACCTCTTACATGGTAGGCAAACGCACTGACCATTACACCACGAGGCCGACATAAAAATATTGAGAAAAACTTGATAAAGAAAAATATCAAATATTTTTGTTTTATTAATTAAATGTCGTCTTACGGTTTTCTCAAAAACAAATAATTATTGCGTAGGTACACAATTTTCACAAAACTAATGCTCTCAAAGAAATTATTTCTTAACAATTAACAACAGGGATGGAGAACACCTTAAAAAAGGGAATACGGAAGTCTAGGCATTTACAGGGCTTATGACCTGTCATTGGCTGGTTTAAGTGGCCACTCTACACACTGTGTAACATTTACCATTTCGCCTATGCTCAAACGAACATCCACATTTCTTCGATTCTTCCATTTGTTGATCTTAGTAAAGTCAAAGAGCTGAAACCCTTATTGCTGTGAAGAGATTCATCTGACTGAATAATTTCACATACTAGGCAACGCCTGAAAACAATTTTTCAATTTTTTAAACTTTTTCTTTGACCAGTTATTATTATTTCTGTCAAAATAAAACTAGGTAACTATTGTGTACAGTTTTGAACCTTTTAGACAAGATTTTAAAACATGATATTTCGATGAATATCGATACCGAGGTGAAACGCACATCAAAATGTGATGTTCATTTTGTATGAATATTATTAAAGAGAAATATATGCCAAAAATAGAATTATGTACATAGATCGTCGGTAATACTGTAACACAGTGGATCCTATTGAGATAAACTTGCTGTGGGGACTTAAAGCCGTTAATTTAGATCAAGTTATCTATTGAAATATTACATTCGAACCGGGTTGTAGTTCCGTGGTAGTATTGTGGACTCACGGGCCAAAAGTCCGATCTTTAAATCCCACTACCACATCTCGATGTCCGTATTTCCAGCACAATTTATTTAAGACTTCTAGGAAATGGTCTGTAAATTTAAATATTTTAGTAAATAATAATAACTCAAATGTTCCTGTTTTCTCATTAAAAAAAATATCAAATGGCATTAATTATTTATGAGCATGGCTCTTAAACCCAATTTAAATCAGTATGCTTGACTTTAGGGGGTTGAAATATACAAAGAGAATCACCAGTTTTGCGGTCTTTCGATATTTAGATATTTTTTCACCCGTGAGGTTGTTTTCACCTCGTCTATCCATCGAGCTGCAGCCCTGCCTCTGCTTCTTTGTCCTGGCACACTGCCGTGATTATTATTTTCTCCAGATTTTTTGGGTCACGTCTAGCTATATGACCGAAGAGCTGCAGCATACGTTGGCAGCATATGGTCGATAGGCGAACTTTTATGTTAAGTTCTTCCAATATAGAGCCATTTCTTCTTCTGGCTGTCCATGGTATTCTCGGCATTTGACGCCAACACCACATCTTGAAGGCATCTATTCTCTCCTGCGCACGTGCTTTAACTGTCCACGTATCTGCGCCATACAAGAATATTGGGAACGCAAGCGTACGCACAATTAATATTTTAGTTTTAGCATATATGTATGTATATTAGCGTTTTTATAATTTTCCCTAAATATATGATTTTAAGTGATTATTTTTAATGAGTTGTAAATAACTAACTATTAGAAAAAGAAAAACAAGTTGCGGTAGAGCGGGGTTCAAACCTCGGACATCTGATCCGTGAGTCCTCAACACTAGTCACGGGACCACAACCCGATTCATCTTCGTCTTTCATCAGCCTATTTCTAAGTTTGGACAGAACAAAACCAAATGATAAAAATGGTCTCTCTAGAGTGGCTGTTGCTTCATATTATTCCTTCTTCCGAGTCTTCCGGTCCAGTACTCGTACAAACGCGGCTTTATGGTGCTCGGGGAATCTCATAGAATAGAATGAAACATATAGAAACGCGGAAATATCCCCAGAAACCATGACACCTACTGAATTAAAATATCATGATTTGCATCGTGAAACATGTATATATCAGTGATTCATATCCTTTGAATCACGCTTTGAGTAGATACTTGTTTGATTTTTTTGTGATTATTTTATTTATGGTTAAAAAATATAAAACATTATAAAAACTTTTTTTTAAATACGTCTAAATTTCGTAAGTTTTCTCAAAAACAGTATCACATAAATATTTGTACTGGTGCATACCATAAAAATTTTTAAAAAATGGCGTAAAAATTATTTGAACAAAATAAATTATGTGTATATGACATGCATTGATATAATGACGGTAGCATGCCAGAATTTTTATTTTCTTTTAGCAGATGTCAATGACTATACTTCGTTTGCTAAGCTCTTTGATAAAATATTTCTTTTGATATACAAAACGCTTTTTTTTTTATTTATCCAATGTGAAATATAAATATTGGTTTTAAAAACGTGTTTTAAAAACGTGTTTTTAGAGGTCTGGGACTTGTACACAATTATCTTGATAAATATACCACTTAAGTACATATTCGCTGGTGAATTATTTGCTAACGTTTTCTTTTTATTTACGAATAAATCATCCCGGTGGTAAATACAAGACTTTGGATATTATTATTGTTATGAAATCAAATAAAAAAATAGTCAATAAAGAGTAAATCATTAAGGTTTATATCTTACATATAATTGATGGTTTAAAATGTGTTATTTTTTATTTATTTATTACCATCTGATAACTCAGGGTTAAACAATTAAGCACCTCACACTCGATACTTAAAAAAAAAAACATTTTTATTTATATCTTAATTTGTTGCAACAGAGAGGTAAAACATTTGGAGAAGGGAATAGAGAAGTCTAGGCATTTACATGGCTTATGACCTGTCATTGACTGGTTTGACACTGTAAAACATTCACCATTCTGCATATGTTTTTAAACATTTACATTTCCTAAATTCTTCTATCTGTTGACTTTAGTGAAGTCAAAAAGCTGAAACCTTTATCATGTGGGTGAAATTCATCCGGCTGAACCAATTCACCTACTAGGCAACGCCTGAAAACAATTTTCCAATTTTGGTACTTCTTATTTTACCTGTTAGTTAATTAAACAATGCATAAAGTATGACCAAATGTTTGCAGACATGCTGTATTTCCTCCAGTGTGTAAAGTGGCCACTGAATCCAACCAATGACAGGTCATAAGCCCTGTAAATGCCTAGACTTCCATATTCTCTTCTCAAAATGTTTCCCTCTCTTTTGCAACAAATTTAGATCTACAAACATTTGGATCAGCCCGTCTACAATCATTTTGACATACTCAAAACATTGTTTTTTATTTCTATTTCATAAAACTGACTAGAACACTTTCATTTTGTGTATTTACATCCAAAATACGCGAGATAAAAGTGTTTTTAAAGCCGCCACAGCGTTTGGAATTTCACCCCAGGAGGCATCCGCAGTACACGGCCAAGCCAACCGTATTGCATCAGCTTGATGGCAGTTGTCACCGGAGTCTGCTGCGTCCGTTTTCATATAACTTCATTTTGCACAAAGTCAAACCACCGCACACCCAAGAATCTTTTTAGACACCTATTTTTAAAACTTAATGTTCTGCTGTTTTAGGCTCTAGTGAGGTGCCACGATTCGCAGCAAAAGAGGAGAATACTGCCGTCATAAGAGAGAAAGACGCATCTAACATTTCTTACGAAAATGAGTTCGGAATCAGGAAAAAAATACTCATCTAATAAAAATACATTTATCTTCATAAAATAACCACAACCCCATCATTTTCACTAATAAATGACACTCAACTGCAAAAAGTCTTGAAAATTACTAAATATTTAAGGCTGTTATGACTTATATAATTATTAAAGACTGATTAAAATACTTATTTTTTCTTCTATTCCGTTTTTAAAAACATCTGAAATGAATGTACATACTCGTTTTCAATTAAATTTAAGATCTGCTGGTAATTTCGAAGTAAATTAATTATTAGGTCGGCGTTACTAGTTTGAAAAACAGTAAATGGCTAGTAAAGTCTTTTTTATTTTGTTGAGTAGAATCAATTGTCATATTAACACTAAAAAAGAAAGACGTGCACTTAATTACTAAATAAAAAGGGCGTTTCTAGCTAGAAACGTCTTTTCATTGAAGTATAACATATTTTCTCGTATTTTTTTTACTAAAAAGAAGATGAAAATGTTAATTTTTAAATATATAACGTAAAATTTATTGAAATTAGTAAATATATTCCGCTAGGACAAACTATAGTACACATTGTCGCATATTCATATACTTAATTTTTGTAGTATTTTTCACACGGCGAATTTTTCAATCTCCGAGTTACAAAATATTTATTTTCTCCGTTTTTTGTTATATGTAGAAACGTACTTATTTCTTATGACGGCAGAATAGGTGTAATGTAGGCGTTATTTAGGCGGTTACACAAGTATGATTTTAATGGTTGATAAAACTGCAATATTTCACTTTTTCTGGACTGTCACCTGCAGCATAAGACGGATCACCTTACCTTCATGTGACAGATGGTCGAAATACGCTTTATTTGATTTTTTAATGCAATCACTGTGTGCGTAAAGGAAATAATCATGATGATGATGATATTGTGCTAATAGGATTTAATTTTATACTGGGAAACATTTCTGCGCACTCAACTCAAAAACTCAAATTTTGAACTTGTGCCATTATTAACGCTCAGGTACGTTATTTATTTATTTATTTAATTAACCAACTTATGCAGTCCATTCTAACAATGGTAAATACAATTTCTTATAATAAATACAGGTACTAATCAAATAAAATACAATGCAAGAAAATAAAAGCTAGGACAAAAAAAAAATATCACTACCTCAAGACAAGATCCGGTCTATCTTAGTGATTTTTAAAATCTATAATGACTTTTTAAAGGGTTCGAACTGCCAGTAGGGTCGCAGTGAGTCACATCTTGCTGGAGGATGCGATTCTATAAAATGTTACAAACGCCCAGTTGCATTCCATCAGCAACACTTCTGACTAGTCCAACTCGTTAGCGTCCACGTCACAAACCCTGGTTAGTGAGATCACACTCATAGCGGTGTGATTACAGCAGATAACGAGAGGATGAAAGGCGAGTTTTAGGCGCCTCAAAACCAAAACCAACTAGCTAAGGGAAAGTAACCCCGACAAAAAAATCCACCAGAGAAGGCAACGGGAAACCACTCTGATAATTTTTTCCCGAGAATCACTTTTTCTTATACTCTCTTATACTCTCCACTGCTGGATAAAGGCCTCTTCCAAACGTTTCCATTTCTGCCTATCACCCACTTTCATCATCCACGTTTTACCGGTAATAGGGGCAATGTCGTTGACCCATCTTTTCTGTGGCTCTTTCAACACTTCTTTTGTTTGTTCATGGTCTCCACTTTATTATTCTGGGTGTCCACCTGTCATCATTTTGTCTCGCCAAGTGTTCTGCCCACTGCCATTTCAATTTTGCTGCACGATCCATGATATCCACGACTCCGGTTCGGCGCCTTATTTCTTCATTTCTTACTCTGTCTCTTAGACATACACCGAGCATATGTCTTTCCATGTATCGTTGCGTACATTGGTGCGTGCTTAGAGTATATACATCTAATACTCTAAGGGTGCGTGCAAGCCATAGTTTGTGCTGTTTTGATCAAGGAACAGCATATTTATTATTTCACAACCGGCGGATTGGAACATCGAATGACACTTGTTCCAGTAACGATGGTACATCAATTAAGCCATTCAGAAAATTAAACATAGATATAGAGTCAATGTTATTTCTACGTTTTTTTAGACTTGAGATTTTGAACATCGACTCCATTTCTCCGTAAGTGTAGTCTCCCCTCTCGAGGCCAATCATGCATGCTACTTTTCTTAGCAAACGATTATTTTATACCCAGCCTAAGCCAATTACAACAGTTACATGACGAAACGTATGTTCAAGAAACTGAACCAAAACAATTTTAAACTATGTAGCAAAGACAAAAAAGGGCAATAAAATAATGCTTTATAATATTAACAAATTACAACAGGGATGAAGAATACTTTTAATAAGGGAATATAGAAGTCTAGGAATTTACAGGGCTTATGACCTGTCTTTGACTAGTTTAAGTGGCCACTTTACACACTGTGTAACATTCACCATTTTGCCTATGTTTGAACATCCATATTTCTTCAATTCTTCCATCTGTTGATTTTAGTGAAGTTAAAGAGAAGCGGCCCGAACAGTATTTCACAAAATGATAAATTTTCAACAAAGTGAAGTTAAAGAGCTAAAACCTCTATTGTTGTGAAGAGATTTATTTGACTGAATTATTTCACATACTAGGCAACGCCTGAAAACAATTTTCCAATTTTTAAACTAAGATATTCATAAGCACGATACTCGTATAGGACTTCGAGCTAAACCAAGCCAATCCATCTTCATCCCACACTGTTTTAGTGGTGAATGTTATGTACTTAATAAATTATTTTAATGTCTTCAAACGAGTAACCGAAGACTAAACTACGAATTTTTATTACTAATATTATTTGTATATTTTTAGAACAAATATTGACTTTTAGATACCAACATTGAAAAATGTCTTACGTAGACATGCAGTTATTATAGCTTGAAATGTTTTTTATAAATAAAAAAATACGCTCTGTTCAAATAATATTTAATTTGTCAATAATCGTTAATGTACGCGCATGGTATAACATTTGCATAGTAAAATAATAATAATTTATGTGTTTACTTGCACTTGTGTATAACAATCGTTAATAATGATCAGGGTTCAAAAAGACCAGGGGAGCGATTACAATCGGAAGATACGGAAACTATACCTTCACTATGACGGTATATTATGTTTTGTAAAAATCACCTCAATGGCGCCGTACAATAAATATCCCAACTCGTCTTGCAGCTACATAGCGCATGGATGATTGGGATTCTAGTTTCTCGTTTCCAATTATTATTTAATTTAATAACAGATAGGAGCTAGATTACAGCATGTCTTGCAGCTACAGAGCGCATGGACGGAAACCTAGCCCCCATTTACATAATTCAAGAATAGAAATGTCGGCCCCGTGGTGTAATGGTCAGCGCGTTTGCCTACCATGCAAGAGGTATCGGGTTCGATTCTCGACTCGTACCTGAAACGGAAAACTGATCTTCTTACCTTCATGCAACAAAATCATCAAGATACGCTGCGATTGGCGTACCGATGCAGTGCCTTATACACCAATGACGACGATGATAATGAAATATATTTTTTCAAAATCGTTTATAAATAAGAACTGGATTACAACACATCCTACAGCGCATAGACGGTTGGAATTCTAAACCGTATTTATTTTAAGTTTGAAATAATTTGATTTTTATGACATTTACTTTAACGAACGTCTTGCAGCTACTGATTAACATTCTAGAAACCTATCAATGGTTTAAAGAAAAACTGTTCCTTGAGCAGAGTATTCAGTTAGTCCAATGATCTTGATAAAAAGTAAACAATATAAATAAAAAAGCACTGCTTTCACATATTAAACTATTGCTCACAATATGAAAATGACTACCATTGTCCAAGGGGTCTATCTGGAAGTCAAAAACACGTTAGTCACATATTTTTGTTTAATTCATGGTATATATGATGCACATGTGCACAAAGCATAATGCCTTTTTATTTATCGGCTTCATGTCCATTTTGAAACGCAATTTTAGAGTAGAATACATTATTAAGGACGCAACAATCCCGCTCAAATTTCTGAATGTATTTTATACATTTTTGCCAAACGTTTATAAAACATTGTATTAACATTAATAACCTCCAAAGCATTGAGCATGTTAGGTTTCATAATTCGAATGAGTAAACACTTTGATAATCCAAAGGCCCTTATTTCATTATATTATACATTTGTCAGAAGCCATTTGGAATACGCCTCTCAGATATGGAATCCCCAGTATGCCATATATATAAGTAGAATAGAAAATATTCAAAACAAATTTATAAAGTACCTTAAATACAAAACCGGTATTTCTTATGTATCTACTCTCACTGCCTCCACCTTCCATGGAATCATTTCTCTACAATACCGCAGAGTGTGTGCGGACCAACTACTGCTTTACAAAATTGTGACAGGAATGGTTGACTGTACAGAGCTGCTTGTTTTAATAACAATACATGTGCCAGCCAGGATTTGTAGACGGTACCACCTGTTTCATGTACCAACAAGTAAGACATCGTATGTTAAAAATGCTTTTTTTCGTAGGACTTTTTCAATGTACAATACAAAATTTAAAAATATAGATTATACAAACATCACTCTGTCAGATTTAAAATTTAAACTAAAAATGTATTATGTAACTTAGTAGACATTATAATAATAAATATGTACATCTCCCCCCCCCCCTCCTTATCCTCTCTTCAAGCATTTTTGTCCTTTTTTGTCCTTATCCCGCCCAATTTACAGTAACTTAATGTTCTTAAAATTAATATTTAAAAAATCTTTGATTATTGAGTACTTGAAAATAACATTTTTATATGTGTAAATTGTTTGTATTTATTTGATATGTAATATATATATTCTTTACTAACTTTGTATACTATGTGGAAATCTGTTATTGGTTCTGAGTTTATACACTATATCTGTTTGTTTACTAAAAATATGTATGTAGAACTGTTGATTTCCCTAATAAAATAAAAAAAAAAAAAAAAACATTTGTGTAACATTGTTTTACATTTTTGACGCATGGTTTTGGTTGAGGATAAATTCTACAGAGCGATTACGAAGATTCACTGTCGACCTTCTATATCTTCAAGTTTTGAGGTAGTGCATCTAAACCTATCGATAACATCAGTGCCTCGCGGCATATATATGTATCTACCCACTAAATGTGACAAAAATAATATTTAAGTGAGCCCTTTTTGTTTTAATTGCAATTTATTTGAATTTTTATTCATTTTGAGGTGGATTCATTTTATCACACAGGCATATTTAAAACCCGAACAAGAAATGAGTCAATTTTAATTTGACATTGAGCGAGGAGTAAAACTTGACTTCTCGATGCATACCGATAAGGACGGCGTTTGTGATCGCTCCCCTGTGACGAGAAAAATGCAACTGTCAATACTAGTTCTAAATTACGTAATATATGTTTGCTCTGGCTAAGCTCGGCGTTGATGTCCATCTTTCAGCTTTATTTGGCGGTATTAAGAGATGCGGGAGAGAACGTGGCCGGAGGCGAGGATGCTGGCCAGCAATAGGGCCTCCTGGAGGCGTCTGGTGATGTCCGCATGCTTCACTTAGGAGCGGATATTGAACAAAAGAAAAAGAAGAAACTTATAATTTAATTGACAAAAAACACATTCTTAAGGAGAAAGCGTTTGGGTTCACCCGTAAAAGTATATAATACGAGTACAATACAAGCGACCAAAAGCAATAAAGGAAATAAATTGTATCAAAGTGTTAACAAGAGTGTTAAAAGTATTTTTAATAAAAAAAATGTTATTACCATAGAATTAAGAACAGTCTAGAAGGCGACTAAACTACTAGTAAATGAGAAGGTTTACGTTTTGACCCATTAGTTTCTTTGTAGACGTCGCTCAGTACGCAACTCCTGATTTGAATTCAACTATGCCGTGTTGTGTCCTTTTAAAGTGTAGAAATACTGCTAGGATCTGAAAGAAACAGAATGCAATCACATTTCACATGTAATTAGCAAATGAATGTGTATGTAGCAAAGCATTACTTAAAAATTGAATTCTTTTTCAAGCTGTCAGATTGTCGTAGAAACAAAATGAACATTTCGTTAGTGTTGCCAGGGTAGTAAATTTTTTACCCTACTTTGCTCATCTTATGAGAGAAGTAATGAAAATTGGATCTTGGATTAAACAACTCTATCGGGGACATTTGACCGACATTATCTTTAAAACTTCAAATATTATTACGTAAAATAAAATTAATTTTATATTTTAAGTTTTAAGTTCATTAATTCAATTACTCTTATTAAATGACCCTTTACTTATCTAATTTGTTGTGTCAATCAATATTTCCGCGTGCACAATGAAATTTTAGAGAAATGAAAAGATTGCTTTTTTTAACTAACATTTTTGTTATAATTATATTTTTTCCCATCGTGCAACATTACGCGGCGACATGTGGGGGAATTATTGGACACAGTCCGATGTATTCAAATATGATTCTGCGAACCTTCTGGACTATTTCTAATTCTATGGTTATTAGACAATTTATTATTATACTACTGAAGTTCGAGCTGTCAGTAGGGTTGCAGTGTACCACATCTTGCTGGAGGCTGTGATTCTATAAAATGCTGCGAACGCCCAGTTGCATTCCCCCGGCAACACTGCTGACGATTGCAACTCGTGAGCGTCCATGTCGCAAACCCCGGGCAATGGGATCACACTCTTTTTCGCACAGTCTCGGGTTCGATTCCTGACATGGTTGATATGAAATATTTATTTAAAAGGGTCTTTTCAGACTAGAATATTTTATAGTCCCTAGACTGGTACCTAAAGCGTTAGATTGATAATCTTACCTTCATGTAACAAAAATGATCAAGATACGCTACGATCGGTGTACCAATGCCCTATGCACCATTAGGTGTGAAAAGGGAATGATAATGTATTTTTTGATATTGAACTTTTTATTTAAATATTAATTAAGCACCGCGCATTATTTATTATTTAATGTCTTTTAAACCACCCAGTAGAGTGGTAAATGTACATTATTGTTATTATTATTAATGGTTATTAGGGTTCGACTACCCTATTTTTTTACTTCCACAATAGATTCATCCATTATAGCTCTTGAAAAGTTTTAATTATCCACCTAAAAAAATATTGGTTTTCAATTTCGTATACTGCTTTTAAAACTATACCAAATATTAATAAAAATATGGCTCATATCAATTTTATGAATATTTTTAAAAGTAACATTGATTCAGTATCGGAATAAATCTAAGAAATGTTTTATTTTTTTAAATATTTTCTCTGTGTCCTGGCTGATGAAAAATATAGTTTTGGTTGTAAAAAAGTACCAGAACTCTGGATAAGTGTTTTATTGTCGTACTATCAACATATTAAGAATGTATACGATATTGTCGCTGGAGTACCTCAAGGTGGGGTTTTATCACCATTACTATTTTTCCTGTTTATCAATCCGATAGCAAAATGCCTCAAGTCTTTACATCGTCTCTGTGAATATTATTTACAAATATAATATCATGAATGCACCAGAGAAGCAATAGAATCGATATCTCATACTCTGAATAGCGTGTTAACATGGACAAAAGAGTATGGTTTACTTATCAACCCATCTAAAACACAAATTTTGTTTGCGGGTAGTCTAAGATTGCTTAGTAAGTTAGAAGTATCTTCTCTCAATACTCTTAATGACAATGGTATCAATATCCAAAACAGAAAATCTATAAAAAGTAAAGCAGTATTAATGGATGAAAATCTGTGCTGGCAAGCTCATACTACTTATGAATCAAGCCGCAAAACACTTATCAGTCTACCCTTACTTAGAAGGTTGCAAAAATTCTTACCCATTAATACTAAATACTTACTCGTTCAAGCATGACAACTACCCATTTTAGATTATGCTGATGTTTCTATGGCTGATTTAAGCTGTGAGCAACTCGATAAAAATAAATAACTTCAGAATACATGCATAAGGAATATTTTTGATCATATGATATCATTTCTGACTATCGTAGGCAACTGAAATGGGTCAAATTTAGACAACGGAGAGAACAACTTAGAACGGGGTATGTACCCTTGTTAGCTGGGCAAAGAGAATGTAAAATTGTATTTTTGATAAAAAGTTTAAATAAATAAATAATAAAATAAAAATCACTACCTTTTACTTCTGTTCACCGTACTTTATATTCCTAACGCTCTTATATACCTCCGTGAAAAATTTCAAAGCGTATCAGTTCATGATTAACATCTTAGTTCTAATTCTCAAAGCACCTTCTTAATACCGATCCACAATTCCTCTTTCTTCTCTTACCAATATAGTGTCCATGCAGCTCTATTTTAGAATCATCTCACATCTATCAAAGATTGTATTACAGTATCTCTGTTTAAATCACGCCTGAAAAAACAAAACATTTCCCCTCCTTAATTTTCCCACCTCTCCTCTTTCCTCTTAATTATTTTTTCCCGTAAAGTAATAGTATTGATTTAAGGTAATTTATTTACAAATGCAGTGGTTGTGCAAGTGGTTGGTGGGATTGAGTGGTTTGTGGCTGGATGGACCGCCAGTGGATGAAGGTCCACTTATCCTACCCATCCTGTGATATCACAACTTTTAATGTTTGTTATTCTCCTCGTCTCTATGGCCATGGGTAGCTACGATTGCCATGGGTACAATTTTCCATATACATAGCAACCAACATCAGCAAACACATTTTCTCTTCTTGATAATTATAGTCAACTACCGCATGTTCATAATTTTATCTGCCCGCATCTGAACATTTTTACATTTTCTGACCACCGCTCCACCAAATTTATCTTTATATTTTGCAAATATCTATAGTGAAGGTGCCGTGTTCACCAAAAAAGGAAAAAACTACCCAGAAGCCAGGACTAGGAGATATCATCCGCATTCCTGTCCCTGATTCCCTTTCTTGTCTTCCTAAAGGTAGGATTTTAGTTTGCTATAGTTTGTTTGATCGCATACTGTTCTTTTCCGCATTTTCTATCTCCGCGCAACGCATCTTTTATGTCCCGCAAAAATTAACACAGATCAACGATTCAGTCAAATAATACCCACACAAAATTATAACCACACCCCATGCAGTTATTCCTATTTTTGTATATCTTTAGCTTTTTTTTTATTCTCTAAGAATAAGTTTTGTAATCTGAATTATAAAAATAAAACTTTTATTTTGTTGGTTCGCTGGGAGAAATTGCCATTTGGCAATAAGCCTGCCTATGTAAAATTTCCGTTTTATACAAAAAGTTAAATAAAAGTTTTAAAAAAAAATCTATTGCATTGCATTTTTTTTAAATAAATAATTTTAGGCAGTGCTTTTGATTAACACTATTGCCTCGAATTAGAACAAAAGCCGTTTTTCTTGCTCATTCGAATGATTAAAAGCTCACATCTCATTGTCAGTAATTCTCGTTATTTGTAATATAGGAGATATAATATTTACACTACGACAATATAAAAAGATAACGTGCTGTGATTCTAGATGATTTTAGATGACTATTTTAATAACACTATCTTTTTATAGGTTTTTGGGAAAGAAAATTGAATTACATAAAATAATAATTAATGTACCTTCGTTCTGTAGTAAATTTAAAAAGAATATAGCTATATTCTGGATTCAGATAGCGTCTTATTTCATTTTTTTTAAAAGCATCACACTTTTACCCCACCTCACCTTAATATAAAGGAGAACATTATGATACATTGCCTCTATCTCTCTAAAACTTTTTTTTATCTTTTGGTATTTTATCTTGTTTGCGAAGTTATAAGATTAAATGTAAATGTTTTTTTTTCCATGTTTGCCACTGAATTTTATTTTTATTTTATTTACGTACAAAATTGTTATGTTTTTATTATTATAATTAGATTTTTTAAATTTCTGTTATTTGAACTAAGTCCTTTCGCATAAGACGATTATGAAATGTTACGAATTTGAAATACTTGCGCTGATTCCAATAAAATAACAAAAATCTCGTATTTCTATAAACGAATTACAGAAGAAATTCCAATATCGTAGGTACTCAACTATTACCGAAGCCAGAAGCCTTAAAAGCGTGACTAACTTTTTAATATAATTCGAAATAATTTAGTTGTGAAAAGTTTTATTCGAGATCTCTGGAAATCCTAACATAAAAGGCCCTTTAAAAGGTTTTTTATGACCCGAGTATTTTTGCTGCGTCACTCGCAATTGTCAAGCAGACGTAAAGGTGTTTAATTATGTTTCTTTATATGTTTCTTTTTTGGGTGATACCGTGTGTGTTGGATTTGTTCCGACGTTTTGGCTACCATTGCAAGAGCCATTTTCAGGGTAAACTGTGTGTTTTGTAGAAAAAAGTGTGTGTTTAAGTACTAGTAATTTGTACCGTGCCGCAGCCGGCAATAGGCACATTTCTATTAATTTTG
Source organism: Micrasema longulum (assembly GCF_059751315.1). Taxonomy (NCBI): domain Eukaryota; kingdom Metazoa; phylum Arthropoda; class Insecta; order Trichoptera; family Brachycentridae; genus Micrasema; species Micrasema longulum. The sequence goes on from NW_028279710.1 coordinate 31,221, forward strand.
TAGTATGTAGTGCTGGGAAGCATGTTGAGTTTAATTTAAGCCCGTCGTTTTTGTTTATGTTATTTGGGTGTCTGTGTATTTCAATTGCCTCTTTTATTATTCGTGCACTGTGATTACTGGGTTTATGCAAAACTTTCGGTTCAAATGCGAAAAAATGTCCGGTGTCTATAAAATGTTCCGCTATTGCAGATTTGTCAGGATGCCCAAGTTTACACGCTCTTTTGTGTTCGTCAATCCTTTTCTTTGCTGTGTGCCCTGTTTGTTATATGTACACATCCTTGGCAACTAGTTTATAAACAGCTTCCGTTTCCAGGGGACTCTAATATTTTGGGCTCAATAAATGGTTCTTTATTTTTTCTACAGTCCCAAACGTTGTTCTAATATTTTGTTTCTTCAGCACTTTGGCTATCCTGTCAGTAACATTCTGTACATATGGTAGGTCTGTAGTTCCTCTGGTAATATCTCCTTCTTTGTTCTTCTTTGTAGCTTGCGATTTAATAATGTTGTCAATTTGCTTCTTCTTATATCCATCACGCTCCAACGCATCTGTAATTTTGCTGACCTCTTCTCCCTTTTCGAAATCTTCGCAAACTCGTGTCGCTCTTGTTAACAATGTATTTATTAACCCTCGTTTTTGGGCTGGATGATGATGATAAGTTCACCCTGAAGATGGCTCCTGCAATGGTAGCTGAAGCGTTGGAACAAATCCAACACACACGGTATCACTCAAAAAAAAACATATTGATAACAGTGACCGTGAAAACCTTCGCACCTATTTGAAATATTGTTTAAAATATATAAATAGAGACGATGCTTCAAAGAACTATATTTTGTAGTTAAGTACTGAAAATGAGTGCTGTCGCGTCGATGTTGCCGTGCAAAACGCGCAGTAGAGTGAAGAAGACTAACTGTCTATGCCAGTTTATTGTGAATTCAATTTTTTTGTGGCACCCGAGTAAAAACTCTGCTTCACGTTTATTGACTACAAGTTAAGTTCCGGACACTGTCGGCTCCTGACCAAACACCTTGGCAGTACATTTTTTAATATTTTGTCAACATATACTTATTTAGTTTAATAATATTTTAACAGTATGATAAGTCTGACATGGTAAACAAACAATAATAATATAACAGCCCACGCATCCGAATAAGGTACGCCAAATTCGCCATTATGTTTGTTTGCGTACTGCTTTATATCCACTAACATTTTTTGTACATTTAACGTAACTAAATCAATTAAATTCTACTTATATTATGTCACTACGCATGTTCAATATACAAAAGTTTGAACATTTATTAGTTGGTTCACTTTACTTGTAACACGCTCGTATGTATGTACAAAACATGTTCTAGGGCCAGAACATTTAAGTATATAATAGAGTAGGCATGAGTGTTCAAAATATGGTCCCTCAACCTGCAGCCAGTCGACATATGCTTGATAGAACGGACTTCAGTGTGTTTCGAGCAGTCCTTGGCTACTTTTGAAATTGGGTCTCCTCGCAATTACTAAAATGCCAATATGTACGCTAAGACACTGCACAAATTAATCCGGAAAAGATAGAAAAAGCGACGGCATAACCTTTCATCGGTAAGTAATGTTTTTATCCTAATCAATATTTGTGTAAAATATATATTTTAATGTTAAATAACGTTTGATTAATATGTTACTAGTCGTGAGCTATCTCCTGTCTCTGTCCTGTTCAGTTACTCGGGCGTATAGTGAAACGATAAACAAAGGTGATGCGTATGAGGGAGCAACATACTGAATAGAACTTACAGAAGGCTGATGTAAACAGTCAGTGCTTTTTACTGTACTTCGTGCTTTGCTTGCCAAAGTCGACGAGGTATGACTTGCGACACTTACTCCCTCTGATGTTCATTCCCTTTCGTTTGGATACAACTGTTTAGCTCAGTAATGTATAGAGTGTCATTTTTAAATATTTTATCTTAATGGGTCACAATCATAAATTTCAAAACCATCTTTCTGATGTTTAATGATACTCCAGTATCAATTTTTTTTAATTGTTATATTATTTTACGTATTAAGTTAATTTATTGAGTATTGTTTAAATGTTAGAAGCAATAATTATTATCAATATTATGAAAGAAAAATAATAAAACAATCACTAGATTATTTAATTTACTATTTACAACCCCATTTCTCTCTTCTCTATACAGATGGATTTGTACAAGTATCTACTGATGAACTTTCAATCACCCTATTCACAATTCTAGTGATGGCCGTAATCGATTTTTGATTGTATTTATTCATGCCCCGACAATAAAGGATTCCGTCGAGTAATCGATTTAAAATAGTAAGGTGAAATATATAAATCAATATTAAATCATTATGAAATATTTTTTAATAAAATATATCTTAATTGAATTTATAATTTTTATTTCTTAGTTAAAGTTGGATGAGCCATTTACTGTTTATGCATCATGGGCCCGTATGACAACGGAAAGGCAAAGAAGCTATATTCAATTGTCTATAAAGTAAAATTGAATTTACAGTATTCAAACATAAATTAGCCACTGATATAGACAAAGATAGTTTTTTTTTAAATCAATAGTAAACACGGACACAATACGAGAATATTATAACAATATCACTAACAACATTCTAAAACGACACAAGGGTAGTAGAGACTATTTAACTGGGGACTTAAATTATACAATAAACCACAAATTCAATAAAAGACTCGGACAACCTTCACAAAAATATCATTTAAACAAAAGGATATAATTATAGTAATAAAAATAGTTCATAGTTTTATTTCACTTTTATTAACAGACCAGTCTGACGATGTCGGTCACGACGAAACCCGGTCGCTGGTAAAAAAAATATTTAAAAAAAATATATATAAATAAAAGTGAAATAAAACTATAAAGTATTTTTATTATTCTAATAAAAATGCAGTTCCACCAAGAAATATAGAAAAACTCAATTTAATAGGATATAAATTTTTAAAAAAGGAAATTATACGGCTAAATTAATGTATTCCGCAAGAGTTTATAAATTATTTTGAAATAAAAAAAAAACATGATGCATGAATCTCGACATTTTTACTATTAGGGGAAGGGTGTACAAAATGACATAGGCGGGTAAAATGGCATAGTAATCAAATCTCAGAATCCAAACTCTTGGTCATGTTTGAACCTGCACAAGAATGAGCACTGGTACGACACATAAATACTCACCAATATTTAGGACCGCCCGAGAAGGACGTGTTGCGGGTTACTTTTTGAAATAAAACAATATTTTTGTTGCGCGGACACCGAAGGTATTATTTTTATTTTATTTGTATTATTCTACAACACAAACTGAAATGATATGTTGTGTCATTGTTAATCTTCATAAAAAACTATAATTTTGTTAAAATTTACTAAGTGCAATGTGATATTTTTTATTGTTTTTAAAAACTCAGGTAGTGGGGCAAAACGACATATGTACCGGTAGGGTAAAATGACATACTATGTTATTTTTCCCCACTTAATACTTTTATTTCTTGAGAAGAATAATAATGCTTCGCAATTATGTGCGTAAAACATGACATTTGAATTCAACTCCAAATATATCAGAGGCTAAAGCTAAAGGTTCCAAAAAACATATCCTGGAAAAGTGTAAACAAGGTTTATGTTAAAAATTGATTATTGATTCCGACACTGAAAACCTTCTTCTTACAGACAATGAAGATGACTGCTCATGCATTTATTGTAATGAGTTATATACGAGATCAAAACCAGGTGAAACATGATTAAAATGCATAAAGTGTGGAAACTGGGTTCATGCAGAATATGGTTTAAATAAAAAAAACAAGATTTTTGTTTGTGAAGTGTGCATCAAATATTTTAGTTCTTTAATATTCATAAAAAAAACTTATCAATTCTGTTTTTAAAAAGTTTTGAATAATCATCCCATAATAATAATAATTATTATTATGGATAACTTATACAGCGCCATTTTCGTAATATAATACCTCAAGGGCGCTTTAAAAAGTGATTATATAAAGATATAAATTTAATTTTAACTTTTTAATTTAAGAAAAATAATGTACTTTTTCGTATTACTTTTCCACCACATGCTAAGAATTTATTCAAATGATTTAGAGAACAAGTGGGTCTTAAGTTTCTTCCAAAACATCACTTCACTCTCACAGTTTCAGATTTCTGCTGGGAGAGCATTCCATGCCGTAGGGCCTGCGACCGCAAATGCACGTTCGCTGAATTTAATGCGCTGTTTGCGTAGAGGTTTAATAACTTTTCCTTTCGACGTAGATGTAGCTGAACTAAGCGTAAGACGTCTGTCAGCTAGTTCATCTGGAATGCAGAGTTCTCTTAGATATTATGGAGCAGAGTTGTGCAGTGACTTATACATAAGCCAACAGAGTTTGTATTCCACCCTCTGTGGAAAACGTAGCCAGTGCAATTCCCGAAGTAGTGGAATGATATGACTGAATTTAGAGATTCCAAAAATAAGTCTCGCTGCGGCATTTAGTACAGCCTGTAGGCGAGTCATTGTATTCATTGTATACATCGAGTATATATCGTATGTCATTTTGTACACCCGGTGGGGCAAAACGGATTTTTGCAGCATGTTTTTATTTTTGTATTTTTATTTGATTGATTTGTATTTTTTCCTACAACAACAGTGCTAAGATGTTAAAAATAGTGTACATTTTGAGCCAAAACGATTTTTTACTTTGTTGTTAACAATTTTTTTTTTTAAATTTACAAAAAATCTATCTCATTTTGTACACCCTTCCCTTAAATAATATTTTTTATTATCATGTTTTTTTCCGTTCTATTTATCTAATTTAAAAAAAAAAAAATGTATTCCGGCGTCTCGTATGTCCCTTGTTAGCGTTGTGTTGTTTACCCCGACTTAACCAAACAAAAACTACTCGGCGCCGTAGTTGTAAATAAAGAAATCGTCTATTTACGTCAATCATAGAATGAATTCCGCCTCCCAGGGATTTGAAGGGGTAATTTTTCCTAGACGAATGCACATAAACCCTTGCATTACCGTGTCCCGGCGCAATAGGTATCTACTGTATGCCCAACCCTTGCGCGCCCGGTAATCCTCCATGACGCCAGATTACACCCCGAACCCATTCGGAATCGTTAACCGGGGGGTTGACGTGACACAGGGCATTCAGGGTTCGTAAATCGGGGTATGAAGAGTCTACGTAAAGAACACCTTGAAAAATACGAGAATTACACTGATTAATCCTTTTAATCCCTGCCTATTTTGCACAAGATATACGAAAAATCAGGATACGTTTTCTAATTTTCTTAATTTTATTATTTTAATACGCATTAACGTTTATTGAATTGAGTTGTAAAAGAAATTTTGTTTACAAAATACCATCAACATAACATTAAGATTTCAAAAGCCACTTAATTTTTTTTTTCAATTCAACGAATACGTCGCTAACACCAGTTGGGGCTAATGATCAGCCCCGTTGGATTTAAAAAAAATAAATTTCATCGAGTCTTTATTCAATAAAATATACACTTTATTACAATATTAATACATTATAAAATAATCTAAGTATTAAAATATATTTTGTCCCGATAAACTATTCAATAATAGTTTGTCATCGGGTGCTCAGACATTAGTTTTAATTAAAAATCAAATAAAAAGAATACAGACATAATACTGTATACGTATAAAATAAACTAATTAAGATAAAATTTAATTAAATAATGAACAGATAAAAATAGTTTAAAGAAATTTACAAAAAAATAAAGTAAGAAAATAAAGTAAAATAATACAAATAAAATTAAAGAATAGCAATTTACTTCAATTTATTGTAAATATAAGAAAAAAAATAATCACTCATAAAAATAGTGTGTGCTCATATGTGTAATCAAAACAAGATAAAAAATATAATAAAGTAAATCAAAAATTTCAATTCATATCTCCAGAAAAAAATAAATAAATTAAAAGTACCTATTAAAATTAAGATCTAAAAGATGTAAATAAAATAAGAAAGATTAAAATAAATAAAAAAATAATTCAAAGGGTTAACGTCGTCTCAAAACAAATGTTTTTTAATACGAAAATTGTAATTTTTAATTTTGTATTTCCGAACTGCGCGCATCCCATCGCGTGATTCAATCAAAAATTTGGACTGAAAGATAACGTTAACTTAACTTAAGCTAGGGTTTCCTAGGACAGCGGTGCCCGCATCTTAACGGCCGTAGTGAACGGCGATGCGGTGGACAGCCGTCGTAACGTCGACTAGAGGGTGGTTTCCTAGGGAAACGGTGTTAAATGGTGTTGATAACACCGTTTTCCTAAAAAACTACTCTCTAGTCACCGTTACGACGGCTGTCAACCGTATTACCGTTCACTACGGCCGTTAAAATACGGGCTCCGCTGTCCTAGGAAACCCTAGCTTTAAAGACTTAAAATAAAAATGGAAAAAGTTTTTTGTCTTCATAAAATCTCGATTATTATGTTTTGTAAGCGACCATGTGAAAGTGAAAAAATCATATATTACTTCTTATCATTATTCTATTTTTGTAGATATATTATAATTGATTTGAATAAGCTAACTCAGCATTTCGTTTATAAAAAAATCTTAACGGTCCACTATTAAAAGTTTGTGAAAGAAGCAGAATAAAGGGAACGGGAAGATCTGAGCTGAGAAAGTTTTCTTTTCTAATATTTCATTTTTCCCTCACGAATTCTTTTCCGCTGAATGTGCTCCAGAAAATAAAATTATATTAGAACGAGAATCGAAATGACACGGGATATTATTAATGTTTCCTGTTTTTCTAACAATTTCCTACTAAGCTGTTTAAGGTGAACTCTATAAGTATGAAGTACCTAAAATAAGAGCCCTCATTCAAAAGCAAGAGATTATATTCTCAGATATATCATCAGAAATGGAGATCATCTTTGAAAGACTTATGGTGGTTAAAAGGTTTAAGTTATCACTTTTTACACTAAAATATAGGTACACATAGCTAATGGAAGAAGTATCTTGTATGGCTGCCAGACATGGTGCATTAGTAAAAGAGAGAGGCTTAGTCTAGAAGCTTAAGAGATGTGATCCTCAAGAAGAACTGAGATTTAAAAAAGAAAAACAGTTTTATTGTTCAGAAAAAAATCAGCATAATACAAAATATATTTAAAATTAAATATTTATAATAGCGTTTTCCCGTTACGTAAAATAAAGATAAAATCTCGTGCACATAAAGGGGCGAGAAGGACAAAGACAAGATATAGCTCACGACAAATAAGTACTGGTAGCAGTGTTAGTGTATAAAAAAAGTTCAAAATTTACCTGAATCGTGACGTATTAGGGACGTGGCCAATGCAATGGACCGTTTTCGTTGGAATTCAAAATTATAAATTCAAAAATATTTTTTATGCTACGAATAAGTAGTAAAAAAAATTCTTATTCGAAAGTATTTACAGACTCTTATTATTTAAAATTGTAAAAAAATAATTAAAATTTACTTACTATAAATATAAATAATAAATAAATAAAATTTGAAGTATTCATTTCCACTAATTACGTATTTTCTGTAAGGTAAAAGGCACTGCGTACCATACATATTGATCAAACAAACAAACCATCATACCGTTTCCCCGTAAAAGTAGGCAGAGAGGATAGAACGCCATGTCACTGTGTCTTTGCATACAGACCTTGCTTCCTCTACATTCATACATCTTCTCATGTACGCACGTCGATTATTCCTACTCTTGACTTGTAAATCTTTAAGTATTTGATGGACTTGGTCGTGCCATGTGTTTCACGGTCTTTCTCGTTTTTTGCATCCATAAACATTCGCATCGTAGATCCTTTTAGCCTTTATTTCGCTCTCCATTCGCTCAACATGTCCAAATTAAAGCAGCACCCCTTTCTTGATTCTGTCGATAATGCATGTCTCAGGCTTACCTAGTTTACGAATCTCGACATTTGTGCACCTACTATACACCGTTTTACCACACATTTGCCTGAGGTATCGCATTTTGACAGCATTTATCTTATCATTTATCAGCACTTTCAATTGAACGTAGTTATGCAGAAAGCAGCCAGTCCACAATAAAAAAAAAAATAAAAAAAAGAGATATTAATGTTATCAGGTGCAGTAAGGTCAATTCTATGTTCTGCTAAAAACAGCCAGACCGCTTTCATACAAAAAACTGTATTAATCACCTTCTGAAAATGGTGTCGGTTACAAAAACGACATCTTTTTATTTTCTAAAAACACTCACAGCCTTAGAAAAATCTTACGGTTCTTCCAAAATCATTGGAAGTGGTCAAATACATTTTAAGATTCTTGTTTGTCATATAAAAAAACTAATTTTTTCATTGTTTATCATTTGTTAAAGTCAGAAACATTCCAACTGTTGTGTAGACTGGATTATTCAGTCTTTTCACAAAAGTGCTATTATCTCAGTTTCACTTTTCTATGGCTGGCTGCTTTCTGCATAACTACGTTCAATTATACTTGACTTAGATTTACACTCTCGCCTGATTTCATTATTCGTAACCCTGTCATACATTGAATTTACACACATTCGTCTAAGAGATCGCATTTCAACCGCGTTCACTCGGCTTTCATCCTTCCTCTGCCAGTTCCATGTTTCACTTCCATACATAAGTGTTGGGACTAAAACTCCGTGTGCGCTGCCAGTTTAGCTCCGATTGACATATTTTTTTTGCAATTACTGTGCTTGGTGCTCCGTTCATTTTGTTGCCCTCATTTACTTTCATTTCAACATCTTTTTCTATTCTTCCATTTCTTGAAAACATGCTTCCCAGATACACAAGTTCTTCTACTTGTTCAAGACATTCGTGGTTGACATTTATTATGCAGTCAGTAACTTCTTCATTTGATGGCAATACTCTTATTTATTCCTATTACCTAGTATGAATTAAAATTCTCTGGTTTATTTGTAATATTTAAAAATTCGATTGAAATAAACTTTAATAAAACTGTCTGTTTATTTTTTAAGAGCCAACGTTAGCTTTGAAAAAAATTCCGTCATCTTGGACACATGATTATTTACGTTGGCTATGTTTCAAATGTGTCAAAATAAATTAATGTGCAGTACTCGTGTGTTATACTGGATTATTTTGAGGGAAATAGTAATTAACACTATAATCGTGACGTTCTACGCGTGTGTCTTACATTCTAAATACACACGCTTTTCTTTATCAATCAACATAAGTATTTAGGTTACTGGCGTAGGTACTTAAGTAAATTTAAAAAATATTTCACCATTACCATTCATAACGATTCATCACATATTACGTAAAATGATGCATAGGGCACTGCATTGTGTATCGATGGAAGCGTGTCTCAATTACTTTTTTAATTACACGATGGTAAGATGAATCGCACGCTTCAGGTCCCAGTTCAGGGACTATGAAATATTGCACTGTAAAAATTACATTCCAAATATTTTTTTCTTATCAACCATGTCAGGAATTGAGCACTGAGATTTCTTGCATGGTAGGCAAACTTGCTGACCAGTGGACAACCAGGCGGACTAAAATAAATCAGTATGGTGAAAAAATAAAACTTATGATTTATTTTCTGTAATTACAAAATTCGGGACAAGGTATTAGGGCAAAAATATTTTTTAGCCTTCATATAAAATGTTTTTTGCAGAAAATAATAGACCGTTTATATAGTAAAAGTGATCAATGACAGGTTATTAGGTCTGTTAATGGCCAGATTTCCACGCTTCCCAGATATTTCATCATCTTGATTGAAATATCTATCAAAGTTATTTAAGTATTCTACTAACCAATAAAATAAAAGTTTTATTTATAAATTTAAGGTACAAAACGTATCCAATTGAAAAAATATAATAACTAAAGGTATACATAAATATAAACAGAGTATTTGTTTATAAATGACTTTAAAACAATACTTTTACTCAATAGGAAAAGGGAAAAAAAGGAAAGAGGAAAGGGGGAAAGAGGAAAAAATATTAAAGAAGAGAAAGGAGATGTTTCTTCACACGTGATTTAAATGGAGATACTGTAGAAACATCTGTGATAGTCGAGCCACATAAGGACACCATATTATGAGTTAGAGAAGAAAGAGGAATTGTGACAAACAAGTGATATACAGAGAGGATAGAACGCCATATCAATCTGTCTTCCTCTTCATTCATACATCTTCTCATGCACGCCTCCCGATTACTCTTTTACGATTACGACTTTTGACATGTTCATCCTCGAGCATTTGTTGGATTTGGTCATGCCATGTCTTTCTGGGTATTCCTCGTTATCTGCATCCATCATCACTCACACTGTAAATCTTTTAAGCCGTTCTTTCGCTGTCCATTCGCTCAATACGCCCGAACCAACGCAGAACTTCCTCCCTTTATTTCGTCGATTTTTCTTATCTCAGCCTTATTTGATGTATGGATCATGACATTGGTGCACATTTCGTTTATAGTTTTACCACCTATTCATCTAATAGCTCAGATTTTGACCGTCATCCTTCAGTAAGTGCCGGGAACAGAGTGAACGCTGCACTTAAATCAACTATAACAGATACATGTTTGTTACAGGAAGCCTAATTAGCAGTTTAAAATGGGGTTCTGGTACCAAACCCTTATGTATGGAATTGAAAAAACAAGGAAAAAGGTAGGAATTGTGGATGGAGAAAATAGGTCAAAAATCAAAATCAAAAGTCAAAATCTTTTTGCGTATGGCAGCGTCTTAAAAAATAGTTTCAAATAAAAACATATACATTTGATTAACAAATTCCTACAGGGATGGAGAACACCTTTAACAAGGGAATATGGAAGTCTAGGCATTTACAGGGCTTATGACCTGACATTGGATAGTTTAAGTGGCCACTTTATACACTGTGTAACATTCATCATTTTGCCTATGTTTGAACATCCATATTTCTTCAGTTCTTCCATTTGTTGATTTAAGTGAAGTTAAAGAGCTGAAACCTTTATTGTTGTGAAAAGATTGAATTACTGACAGTCTGAATTAGACAGACTGAATTATTTCACATACTAGGCAACGCCTGAAAACAATTTTTAATTTTTAAACTTCTTCTTGGACCAGTTAGTATCTCCATCCCTGATGGAATTTGTTAATCTTAATGACTCTCGAGGGGGTGAAATCCAGTCTTTTGTCTACGAACATTAAAAAAAACTCAAATATTGTAATGCACATTTGATAAGTGACGACATCTTTCCCGAATCGACAGAAAATATTTTTCAGTCTTGAATCTTAACGGAACGAAATAAAATTATAGCGTGCAAATACTTTAAAAGATTGCAATATTTTATTGAGGTTACTTAGAATAAACAATCTACACAAAAGGCGAGCTTTCGCAATGCCGTTCAACCTTCGGCAATAGCCAATTGTGAAAATTGAATGCGAAACTAACCTACAGTAAATTGTGTCACTGGCAAGCGTAAAAGAATAATATCGCCTTACAGAGTATGAAAAATAATAATGTGTACTTTTTCAATCAATTCACAGTATCGAATTAATCCGCTACATCTTGTTTTAGGGATGCCCATTCAGAATGATCGAATCAATCGAATGATTGATCATCGTCATAGTTTTGACTTTTGGTTTTGACCAATCGATTTACTAGTGATCGATTTTTCGTTTTAACCTTTTTGAGGCAGAACGTGAAAAAAATCCGCAAGTTTTATAGGAGAAGGGGGGGGTACCAAGAATACCCCAGCTAAAATGCTTTAAATAAGTCTTAAAAAAATAAAATAACAGATAATTATGGTTGTCATGGTAGTTTTCCTAGAAGTGTTTTATAATATTTCGAGTTTTCTGCAAAATCCATACATTTTATCATAAAATCCTGTTGCGAGAGGATGCTTCGCAGTGCTTTCTCTCTGTGACACGTTGAAAAGCACTGATCTAAATTTTCACAATGCGATAGCGAGGTGAAACAGCGGAAAGTTGGGAGGGGTAATGCATGTAAAATGTAAAGAACGAAAACCGGATTTTTTGAAAAAGGCCACCAAATAACAAAAATCACACATGTTAACTGACTAATATATAAAAGATTACTGAAGTGTTGAGCAATACATATAAATTATTGCTGTTTGCATAAGAGGAAAGACAATGTAAATTAATATTGAAAGAATTTGGCAGAAAAATATTTTTATTATTTTAATCAATCATAAACATTATGATGTTAGATTAAGCAAAAAATGATTCAATATAATTATTAACGAACATTTACTAAAAAAATACTTTTTCTTGGGAAGCTTAGAATCCTTTTAGGCCCGGAAGAATTATTTACATTTCCTCTTTTTTATTTTTTCCAACGTTTTTCATTTCGTCGCTTTAGTTCGTTTTTGTCCAACATACCATTTTCAACGAAATCGAGTTATTTTATTTTATTTTTGCACCACAGCAGGCCAGGAGGCCCAATGACAGCGGTGAATTACATCACAGAACACCCAGGCTTTAGAAAAATCACATTTAATTTTTGTGTTCTCACCGGGAATCGAACCCGGAACCTTCCGTCTGTGAGTCAAGCGTCTTGACCACTACACCACGGAGGCCGCCAAGTTAAGTGCACAGAAGTTCTGAAAAAGCCTTTATACAATTAAAATGAAAAAAAAATAAAATAAAATAAATTAAGCAACTTTGTTTTTAACCACTAATTTTTTATTATCATTTTTTTTTCACTGACCGATTTCAAAGCAAACAAGCTTTTTCGTCAAGGTTTACGTAACTAATGAATTGATTCCTATTTTATTTTTATCATGTTCTCTAAATACTACACGTGGACCCAATAAATCGAGTTGTTTTTTTCTTACACCGGTGGTAATTTGATATCAATATATCACTTTTTTTCAATGTTTATGAGTTTTTAACGAATTTTGTTTAAAGTTGTGGTCGTTATTTATGCTTATTTCATACAAATAAAACTTCAAAGCTCTATTTCTGCAAATTTCTGTTTTGGTGTGTTGGACTTTGAAACTGAAGCGACGATTTGTCTAAACTCATCGGTTTACGAGTTAACCGTTATTAATTCTAACTACCTTTGATAATTTATTTAAGAATTAACTTAGGAGTTGACTTGTTTGCTTAACAAATGTTTTGTATTTTTATCTTGAAATTGTTTTTTTAAATTATATTTAAATTTTCTAAAACATTCATTTTATAATACTATATAAGTTTGAATTTATGGCAAATATGTTGTAAATTACAAGACTCATTTATCCAAATTATATGACTTGTCGGTAAAAATCCTTTATTTATTTATTTATTTATCAATTTACACGCCCGACGGGCTTTTACATATATTAGAAATTACATTCAAGTGCAGCAGTGAAACATAAGTATGTAAATTAAGTTAAAATAAAGGATAACATAAGAAAAGCTAAAAGATCCGATAATAAGTAAAAATTAGGAAATGTACCAACATAGGTATATGGTTCATAGAAAAATATTTAATAAATTAACATATGAAAACATACACACATACATGTACATACATATAAGTTTATACATTATTATAGAGATACATGAGAAAACAAAATAGTAAATAAAGAACAATATTAAGAAATTTTATACAAATTAATTTATAACCTTTTGAATACTTAACCTATATTTATGTAAAGACAGATGAAATATATCAACTTCACCATACTCATTACCTAGCCGGTGTAGTCTAGGTATTGGTGAATTCGTGAATTGTAATAATAATTGTGACTGCCAGGAGATTAAAAAAATAACGTTAGCTGCCGAGTATTTCGAACTGGTACTTTTAAGCTGATAACACTAGTTAATTCCGGGACGTCCAATACGCCATTTGCTATTTTGTATAAATTTAATAAATCATTTATAATTCTTCTTTTACAAAGAGTTGACATATTTAGTTTACATAATAAATTATCGTAATCAATATTTTCAGTGGGTATAAATAATTAAGAGATTTTATACACAAAACTCAATAAACTATCTTACTGACTCCTTAAACTTAATCTACTTAAATAACACGATTCTTCCAATTAAACCGGGTTAATTAAATAATGAGTTATTTAAATATTTGAATGTTCAAGTTATTCGATTACCATAATAACTGAGTTATTCAAAAAATCGAAATATTACATTTATTTGCCTCATTTCTACAACACGTCATCGCTACATGAAAAAAAAACAAAATCAGTTTCACTTCTATTCAAGACCGCATCGAAGCGGGAAACCAGACGAATGGAACAAACATTTCGAATCGTGTCGAATCCATAGATTAGGAAAAATATAGAATCGTTTACGTAACTGCTTTATTTGGGTCAGGTACGGATAGGCAAACATCACTCAACGGTCCGTGTCAATCGAAGTCAATCAGAATGAAGTGGAATGATAGATAGTCGAATATAAAACACTATCGACGGAAACGAATATCCTAGTTGACGAACTGAAGTTTGTCACAAGGCAAAAATGTTTTCTCTCTCTGTTGCAATAAGTTTAAATATGAATAACTGCCTAGAGAAGAAATCCAGCCAGTCTCCAAGCATTTGAACATACTCAAACATTGTTGAATTAACTACCTTTTAAAAGAAGAAGTATGAAAATTTGAAATTTGATTTCAGGTGTTGCTTAGTAGGTGATTTGGTTCAGCCGGATGAATCTCTTGAATAATAAAGGTGTCAGCTCCTTTACTTCACAAAAGTCATCGTTTCTTTGAATTCCTTAAAATATGTATGTGCATATTTATGTTTTTCCTTTTTTTTTTAAAAATGTTATTACTATTTTATTTTATTTTTACATCTCAGCATGTTTTTCATTCTTTATTTCAATTCTTAACTTTTAATTACTCTTACAAATTTTCTTCATTTTTAATATTATTTCCATTTGTAAATACTCACTACAAACTACAAACTTTAAAATATCTTTTTTTCCTTAAATTATAATTTTTAAACTACTTTAATTTATGTTTTTTTTTTCCTTCTCTTTTTTATACTTTCATAATTAACCTAACATATAATTGCTTTATAATATGGTAACTTCACTGGTCCATTAGAGTTAAGTCTAATTGTGTAAAATATTAAACTTTGTAACTGTACTGTTTGTTTTCTAAATAAAAGAAAATAAAAAAATAAAAATAAAATGGAACAGTTGAGGAAATGTAGATATTCAAACATGGACAGAACGGTGAATGTTACACAGCGTTTAAAGTGGCCACTTAAACCAGCCAATGACAGGTCATAAGCCCCGTAATTGCCTAGACTTCCATATTCCCTTCTCAAAAATGTTATCCCTCTCTGTTGCAATAAGCTTAAATCAAATTAAAATGTTTGCCAAAAATTAAAACTCAAACGTTTCTTTTAATGTAGAAAAAACTGTTTTTTCTAATTGTTATTATTCCAAGATCTTTTTTTACCGGCCGTTGCGCAGGAAAATGTTTTAAATGAGTGATTTTAGATTTGCGCGTATTTTATCTATGGGAGTCACGTTTGAAATTATGTTTCTTTTATCAAAATTCACTACTGATGGACATTAGGTGTACTCGGGTCCACTGACCACACAAGAATTATATGGTAATGGGTATGTACATTGGAGCTAAAAATAATTTATTTGTAGGTGCGGTCGGCTTCTAATAAATCTTCCACTTGCTTTGGACGACGTTTCGCATTTAGAGGACTAAACGTACAGCATGTATTTTTTTATGCACTATAGATATTTACCATTGGCGTGAACATCAACAGATGAAAGAATTGAAGGAATATAGATGTTCAAATATAGGCAGAATGGTGAATGTTACACAGTGTGTAAAGTGGTCACTTAAACCAGCCATTGACTGGTTATAAGCCCTGTAGATGCCTGGACTTCTATATTACCTTCTCTTAAATGTTCTGCATCTCTGTTGTAATATGTTAATATAAACAGCTCCCCAGGGAGTTGAATCCAGTCCTTGTCTACAAAAATTTGGACAAATTCAAAATATTGTTAAATGCATTACAAAAATATCTACCTAAGTGTAACAAAATTTATTTTCCATTTTTAACCATGAAAATTTAAATAGTGGAATCATATAAATAACCTTAGTGAGACAAGCCCGTTAAATCAAATGAGGATAACTTATTCTAGCTTTATGGTAACATATTACAACAGAGATGAAGAACATTTAAGAGAAGGTAATATAGAAGTCTAGGCACCTACAGGGCTTATGACCTGTCAATGGTTAGGGAGTTGAATCCAGTCTTTGTCTACAAAAATTTGGACAAACTCAAAATATTGTTGCTAATTTTAAGGTTTTAAAAGAAGTTTAATATTTCATTTGAAAACGTTCGGTTGCGCGCATATAAGCAAAAGTTTATTAAATATTTATACGGACTATATTTTTTTTGTATTTTAAGTAAATAAATTATAATTTGTACCTTTTTTTGTGAATGAACGCATTGATATACTATATATATGTTTACTCTAGATGTAGCACTAAGCACCCAGTTTGTGTTCCATTCAACTGAAGTTCCGTAAGTTACCCTGTATTTGGTGGGAAATCGTGTTTTACGCGCAGCAGTCAGTAAACGACAGGCGCCGTGGCGCAGTTGGTTAGACGGCCAACTGAGAAACAGGCGTCGCGGGTACGATTCCCGCGAGTTGAAAGAAAAAAATCCAAAAATACTTTTTCTCACAGGTCTGGGTGTTGTAGTGTTTATATTTCATTACCTCCTTCCTACCTGCTGACAAGGCTTTGAATAGAGGCTTAGCGGGTTATTCCTTTAAAAAAAAAATATGTGAAAAAGCGTAAAAGGGCACGACAAAAAAAAAATTGTAAATTGGCATGGAAAATTACTCTTTTTTACTCTACGACGCAACAATGCTCATTTTTAGAATATAATTTGAACCTTTCGTTCTATGAATCATTGTAGTATTAATATTAGTATATAAATATTAGTCTTTAATTCTTAACAAAGGATTCATTAAATCACTTATAAATGTCAATAAAATAAAACGATTTTTAAATTAAACTTAACAAAAGAATCAATTTAAATCAACAGCACAATTCAAATCAACAAACTATAATCAATAAATTAAAATCAGTAAACACGAATCTAATAAATGCCAAGTCGTATTGTCCTGCAAATATTCTTCGACTCTATGGCAGCTCTTTCCAAACAACTTGACGAAATCTTTCATTTTTTTTGTTGGCAAAACCTGAATTTCAAGAGGTACCTTATTGTAGAATTGTATGCAGTTTGAAGCAAAATAATTATGATTTGTTTGCAGTTTAGTAGTAGGCAAAACATTTTATTTGTTTTTAAAATCTAATAATTAAAATCAGTAAGTGGAGATTGACACTCAAAAACTGCCGAAAATGACATTTAATAACGGAAAAATATTAATTCATTAACTACACGAACGCGTAATAAGATAATAAACATATTTGGATATATAACTCAATTGTTTTAAATTGTCTATTGAACATACAAGAACTAGGGCAGCGAACTAATCTTTATTTCTCGTGTTGAACCTATGGAAATCTCTGTTTCTCCTTAAATCATCGATATTTTTATGTAAATAGATCAAGTCATCATCTCTATTTAATTAAACCGCGGTGAACAAACGTCGTATTTTGGAACTAAAAATGGAAGAAAGACACGCTACGCACTTAGAAGTGAGTATCCATATTGTACTGGTGGAAGAGTGCATTCGTCGTTTTCGCTTCCCGAGGTGATTCATTCCCTTCACGGATATTTTAATACCCAAGTACGCGTATCGAACAGTTCTCTCCTCGCGGAAGCGCTGTTATTAATTGGGTTCGCAAAAATACTACATGACTAACTGCATAATTATTCAAATTATTTTTGTAATGTGTAAACGCGATTTTTAACAGCTAACTGCGATTGTTGGCGTATAATTTACTGGAATTAGGGCAGTAAAAAAAGGATGTTTAATTAATTTATCGGACCATAACGTAATGTTGAAATACTTTTTAGTTGTCCCGGAAGAAGATTTTGTGAATTAACCGTTGTTTATTGCAGATTGCATATTATTTATTTATTCATATTTTTCTCTTGCAAACTATAATTAAAAAAAAATAAATGTGTAGTTACTGGAGTTTACCCTTGCCGAGGACACTTAACAATATATTTTTTTGAAACGTTTTTACATTAGAGAATAAACAAAGAAGACTTAATAAACAGATATAATTAAAAAAATATTCACAGTTTTATAAACTAGGTTTATATGTACATCTATATTGTTTATATTACAAAACGCACAATGAAAATAACAAAAACCTAACATAAGCTTTACACTTGTGGAGCGGTTGATTCAATATTGGTTTGGGCAAATGAGACAATCCATTTTATTTCTACCTAGCTCTACTATCCATTTTTTTATAGCCTTTTAAAACATTTTCTCTGAAGTATGGTATAGATTTTAATTGAATAATACTCAAAATCCCTTTGTCCGAAAGTGGTATTAGTTTGTATTTGTTTAAGTTGTCGTTGTGTTGAGGATCTAGTGATTATATCAATTGTTTGTGATGTATTGTAGGGGTTATGTCTTTCATTTGAGTAAGAGTAGTTTTTGAATCTGTAAAGCTAGGGTTTCCTAGAACAGCGGTGCCCGTATTTTAACGGCCGTAGTGAACGGCCATGCGGTGGATAACCGTCGTAACGGTGACTAGAGTGTGGTTTCCTAGGAAAACGGTGTTATCAACACCATTTAACACTGTTTCCCTAGAAAACCACTCTCTAGTTGACGTTACGACAGCTATCCACCGCATCACCGTTCTCTACGGCCGTTAAAATACGGGCACCGCTGTCCTAGGAAACCCTAGCTTAAGTGAGTATTGTTTTAGCGTATAATTGTTTTGGTGTCATAAATTGTGTTTTGTAGAATATTTCTTCAGTAGATGTCTATATTATTTATTTTATTTTATTATGCATATATTTATTTTATTTATTCACTTTAGGCAAACGTCGCCGTCGTGGCTACGCACGATAAGAGACTGGACCGGAATAAAGTGTGTTGTTCCGGGCGCCGCAAAACAGAGTAATTGCCAACGCCGGGTACTTCGTAGGATACAAGAAGAAGAAATACACTTAACATACATATACATTTTTATAAATATTCTAGCTGAACCCGGCCACGCTTCGCTGTCTCAAAAGAAAACAAATTATTGAAAATAGAATTGTCTGTTTTCAGTTATTATTTGATTTTTAAATCCTGTCAAATTCTCGTTTTTCTTAATTGTATGGAACATTACGTTATGTAACTTTAGCTAAAATTGGGACCTAAAATAGAAGCACTGAGTAGAACTGTCATTCAGTACTTGTTAACTATGTGACATTGAATATCAATTATTAGGGAAGCAAATAAAAAAAGTCTAGCAAATGTACATTTATCTAGAAAACAAACACAAATATATTTAAGTTAAATTTAAATATATAAATTGTTGGGAAAATTAAAGTTTTGTGACTTTGGCTAAAGTTGATAAAATGGCAACACTGTAGAACTGTCATTCAAACTACGACAAATTATGAGTTAATTGAAAGAATGTTCCGTTTCAGTTGGAACTTCAGAATAAAAGAATACAGAATATTTTTTCAATAATGTTTGATTATGTCCAAATGCTTGCAGATTGGCTGGATTTCCTCCCTAGAATGGGCAGAATGGTGAATGTTACACAGTGTGTAAAGTCGCCACTTAAACCAGCCAATGACAGGTCGTAAGCCCTGTAAATGCCTAGACTTCCATATTCCCTTCTCAAAAAATTTTTCCCTCTGTGTTGAAATAAATTTGAATAATTTTTCCACTAAAATGCAATGTTATCTAAAAAAATTGAGTCAATCCATTGATTACTTTCCGAGATTTGCGGCTACAGACATACGAAACCTTAATTGTTATATTTTATTTATTTATTTATTTAATCCAATACATAATACAAATACGTAGTTTACAAAAAAAATGTTTATACAATCGGTACATTTAATAACATTTCGTTTTATTAATGGATGTTCTCACTTCACTGGCCCTCAGGCACGTTCCGGAATGTCAGTTTATTATTTATTTAAACCATAATACTACATCAATTGTAAAGCCACATCAAAATATTATGGGTGTAAAAATTTTTTTTTTTAAATATATATTATTTGTATATTTATAGATATGAGGAAGGCAAAAATGGACCTAGGTAATTTTTTCTACCTAGTCAAATCGTTCAATTCGAGAAAATACATAGTAAATATGAACATTGTAAAATGCAAAGTTTGTGTTTGAAGCACTAACTTCGTGGTTATTCATTATAATAAAATAAATAAAACAACTTTGTTTTTAACCACTAATTTTTATTTTTCACCGACCGGTTTCAAAACAAACAAGCTTCTTTGTCAAGGTTTACGTAACTAATGAATTGATTCCTTTTTATTTTATTTCTATTATGTTCACTAAATACTACACGTGGACCCAATAAATCAAGTGTTTTTTTTCTTACTTACTAATTAATAACCAAATAACCAATATTTTTTTTAGTCCTCTCCTGGCTTACTTCGAAAATAATGATATCAGATTACCACCCGTGTAAGAAAAAAAAACACTTGATTTATTGGGTCCACGTGTAGTATTTAGTGAACATGATAGAAATAAAATAAAAAGGAATCAATTCATTAGTTACGTAAACCTTGACAAAGAAGCTTGTCGGTGAAAAATAAAAATTAGTGGTTAAAAACAAAGTTGTTTTATTTATTGTAAAATACAATCATTTTTATCTTATTTTACCTAAAAAATAAAAATACCAAATTTTAAACTTGGTTTAGATTGCAAGAGTGTAACATTGAACATTTGTTGAATTAGTTTTGTGAAATCTGTTTGAAAGTTAGAAACATAAGGTTGAGTTTATTTATAATTTAAAGAAAAACTATTTTTATATTAGTATTTATTGAATAAAAAAAATTGTGTATTGTTGTTATTTAGCTTTATTTATTTAATTACTTCATATGCATAAACAATAGAGGGGCTTACATGCAGCTTATCTTAAACATTTTCGTTACATGAAAGTAAAATTATCAGTCTTAAGCTTCAGGTGCCAGGCCGAGGAATGTGAAAATAATATTCCAGTGAAAAACATTTTTTTTAAATAAATATTTTGTGTTGACCATGTCGGGAATCGAATCCGAGACCACTTGCAAGGTAGGCAAATGCGCTGAACACTATACAACGGGGTGGAAGAAAATATTAACTATTATAAATTTTAAATATAAATTAATGAAATTCTGTTTTTAATTAAGTTCATTAAAAATTTATATTGAAACTATTGGGTTTTAAAATAAGTTGTGTTCTTATTTTTCTAAAAGAAGAAAACAGGAGGACTCAAAAAATACAAAAAATTAGTCAAAATTGTATTTACCTTCATTATTTTTTAACAAATTACTCAATAATTCATAGCAGTTTCACCATACCGAGGCGAGGTATCGAAAATGTTCGCTTTTTTCCACTTAAAACGTTATTTTGAAGGCCTGTTATCAAAAAAACTCGTATTTGTAACGTAAAAGCAAACCCAATATCTTGTAGAACAGAAAATTTTACTTCGTTCTTTACCGTTTTGTTTTAGTTTTGGTACTAATATTTTAATTCGGAAAAACGGACACGACTTATGTTAACACCTAATATCTTACATTTCAAATCAATAAAGTTTGCAAACGACAAACGACATCTAAAGACTTTAACTATAACGTTTTCAACAATTTATACAAAAAACGGTTTTTATTTGCCAATTCATGCAAATAAAATATTTATGTCATTATCTGAAATAATATTATGCAGTTTTTCAAACTGATTCACCACCATTTTAATTGGTCAGCCATTAACCCAATTCTCGGCAGTATTTTTGCGGGAAGTTATTTATCCAATCGTTTGGACCAAAGCCAAAATGCAAAATAAAAATAATTCACTTGAATGGATATGATCTATGACTGATATCAATTTAATTAATCAATGACATAAGCGGAGTATTCATTCAAGCAATGTTTGAATATCTACTATCAAAAAACAACAAATTGTTATTATAATTATTTAGAGCATTAACTTTGTGGTCTAATATTTCAACAAATTAAATGTGAGTAAACATAACATGTATATAACAAACTAAAATTCAAGACGTACCTACTATAAAAACTCATAAAATACGTAAATAGACTTTCTTTAAGAAAAAAAGTTTTTTTAAAGAAATATTTCCGTTCTCATGACAAACGCAAATATTTATTTATGAGGGTCATTTTCAACGAGTTGTGAAAAAATCACTATTAGAAAATGGGAATCATGTTGGGGTAGAGTGGGAGTCGAACCACGGACCTTTGAGCAGTGAGTCCGCCTCGGGACCACAACCCAATTAAAAGATTTTGACGTAATTAGTTCCGAAAATGACTGCTGGGGATCAGTTTTGCGTAGATCTGTCATGTGCTTGGTTGTGCAAAATTACCACTCCTTTACAAACGTCAATATTAATAATAATTATCGAAGAAGCTTGTTTGCTTTGAAACCGGTCGGTGGAAAATAAAAATTAGTTGGATAAAACAAAGTTGTTTTATTTATTTTATTATAATGAATAACCACAAAGTTCGTGCTTCAAATATAAACTAATTTTTTTTATGTTCTGTCGTCGCGTCGTGAGACTTTACAACCCGTAAAACGCTTACAGAATCTAAATGAACGTGAAATCTCAAGAAATATTTTGTTATACAACTGTTTTATCATTTCAAAATTTAATTCAATTGTACCCACGACGTACATTCTATTATATAATAATTTTAAGGCGTCTGCGTCTGTCTTTCCACTGTACAGCGTACGATTTTGACATCCAAGATCCGTAATAGCACATTTTCTAAACTTATGTCTACTTACTTTTTATCCGAGATTTGTAATCTTGAAGTTCGAGAATATTGCAAAGTAAAATCATTATTTACATTACATTTATTAATTATTATAACTAAATTTATTATTCAACCATTAAAATTTTATCAAAAAGTATTGCCTATAAGAACATTAAAAATAATGCGTAAAACGCCTGCTTTGACCAGGCACACACACAATATTTGAATGTTATGGAGACGTGGAAATCACACAGGCAGAATGGTTATTTCACTGTTTTTTTTTAATTTTAATTTTTACATAAGTTACAAATACAAAATATACTATCACATAAACATAAAAATAAAAAATTCCCACAAAGGCATGGCTTGTGTGAGGGTATATATTTTATTTGAAATTTCAATAAAGACTTCTGGAAGAATACGATAAAAAAAATAGTTCAAAAAATTAAAAAAAAGGTCTTTATATTAGAACACAATTTTTTGTCAATAAAAATGAGAAAATAATCGTAAAAGTATATGCTGTTTATTAAAAAAAAATGCTATTAAGATCTGCTTTTTTATCCATAATTTGAATAAAAATTTAAATCAAAACAAATTTAAATAATGAATCTATTAAATATTGTCCTTATGAAATGCATTGATCCGTTTTGGAAATATAAAAAAATTAGTATGTTTACCCGAGTCTGGATTTACAATAAGGGATTTCAAGTAAAGTATTTAATATTTAGCTGATCTATTAATTAGGAAATAAATGTTGTCATTATTGTTTCAATTTGTGTAAAGTGATCACATAAACCAGCCAATGGCAGGTCATAAGCAATGTAAATGCCTTGATTTCTACAATCCGTAATAATTATTTTATCTTTGGTTTAAATACCTATAAAGATAAAAATGTTATTTCTGTCATCTCTGTTGAGATATCGGTCTCCCTACCTAATAAATATGTTCACAACATATAAACATTTTCTGGATGTCTAGAGGTTGATTTGTGACTTTTTGTAGTTTGTTTGTTAGGGAAAATGAACAATTTATTGCAAACAATAGATAGTTAGAGTAAATAAGTATCCACTATTAATTATAAAACTAAAGTAAAAGAAATGTATTCACCAATATAAAAGAAATATTCATCGTTACACATATAAATAACAAATATACAAATATTATCATCCACTATACAGAGAATCGAGAAGTTGACGGATTTAAATACTTGGGAGTTCACATAACCGAGGATGAAGGCATGCATGAAGAGCTTGCAATTCTTCTCGGAACTGCTAAAGAAACTTCTTGAGACGGTGCGTGCCGTATGAAACTCTTATAATGTATACTCGGTCAAAACTAAAGTTTACCGGTACTAATGGATGCAAATCCTAGCACCATACCAAAACTCAAAATTCTAAACATCCGAGTTTTAAGAGTGATGCTTGAGAAGAATATAAGGCATGAGGCGGCTTGATTTTATAACCGGCATTTGAGTTTGAGAATCCAGCAGCTTCTTATAATGAGCGTCTTGGTTGGACACATGCTGCGGTTGCCTCAGGAGGGCCTTAACCCAAGTTGTCTTTTCTTCACATTTCTGGGCCGACGAGGGAGGAACTACGAGTGATGTTTGGTGATAGGGTCTCTTGGAGGCGTCTGGTGATGTCCACATGCTCCACTTAGCAGCGCATATGAAAATGAAGATAAGAAAATAACACATAATAGACTGAGCTTAAATGTAAAAAAGACTCACTACCTTCTATTTGGAAACAAGAGCAATGAATCTTTTGATGTCTTTATTGGTGATGATTGTCTGGAGAAAAAAATAGTACTTAGTACATGGGACTGTAAGTGGACTCGCAGCTTACTTAGAATGAACATGTTGAGCACGTGAAGGGAAAAATTGTCTCTGTAGCTGGAATACTGTACAGATTTCAGAGAATGCTTCCAGTTTCGCTGCTTCGAGAATCTATTTTTCTATGGTCCATTCACATTTACAATACCTATGCTGTGTTTGGGGTTTTGCAACATTTTAGAGGTGCAGGTTTTTTAGAAAAGAGCGACCAGAAATGTGTTTCATCTACCGTATGATACTCATGTAAGGGACATTTATTTTGAAACAAAAATCATACCTTTTAGCATGCTTTCCTATTTTGAGATAACTAGCACTAGCATTGATTCAACTCTCGACTCAATGCACAGTAACATAAAGCCCGCTTTCAATAGAGACATCCATCAGTACAGTACTCGATTAAAAAATAACATTTATATTGGATCTGTGAAGTCTATGAAGTTTGGTGCTAGATTTTTACAATACATAGGTTTCAAGGAATTCAATAAATTGCCACAAAAATTTAAAGTACCAATTTCAAAATACAGAAACAGGACAAACGA
This sequence comes from Micrasema longulum, assembly GCF_059751315.1. Classification (NCBI taxonomy): domain Eukaryota; kingdom Metazoa; phylum Arthropoda; class Insecta; order Trichoptera; family Brachycentridae; genus Micrasema; species Micrasema longulum. The sequence continues at coordinate 56,395 of NW_028279710.1, forward strand.
ATCGAAGAAATTTTTTTCCAGAAGTACTTACTTCGAATAATTAGTGTTAGTTAATCCAGAGAATGCGCATCTTGATCATATAACTTTTAATATTTTACCGCTTTTGCTTGTATATGTAATTTTTAATATGTTTTATGCTTTTTCATACTTTTTTAACTTGTATTATGTATATGTAATTTTAATACGCTTTTGATATTTTTTTAACCTGTACCTACATATATTTTGTTAACTTTAAAACTTTTTATTCTTGTAATTTTTTTAACATTTGCACTCTCATACTCGTTCAGCTTGTATATACAACAGTCCCAAAATTCAACGGTAAGCGGGCACCAGCGGGTGGACTTGCTCATGACTACTCAAGAAAAAAAAGAAAGAAAAAAAGCTACTTTTTTTTACTTATAAAAAATATATAAAATCCGTCAAAAATTGACACCCCTTAAGCTATTAAAATATGATTTCGTAGCTTAAATATCAAGCATAGAGTACACAATATATAAGGATTGTATCTTCGTTAGCAATACATTATGACCAATATTCCATTTCGAATTTAACACAGTAAACATTTTTATAATGACGCTTCATACTTATTATTTTCCATGAAAAAACCTTTGAAATATTTACGTGTTATTAAAATGACAAAAATATTGTTTTGACGTGGAGCAAATATAAATTTATCATTTCTCAATCATTACATGGTTGAGATGAAGAACAGCGTAATCACAGCAGTGAGTAATTTTAACATTACATTATTATTATACAAAACAATATTATATGATTTCCATAGCTCGATTTTAAATAAGTTATTTAATTGACTGCTGTATAATATAAAAAATCAAGACCTAACGTACCTAAGTAAAGAATTGACACTATATAGGAGTGGCGGAAAATTTTATGAAAAATGCGCCAAAACTAGCTAGCTCGTTAGGTTAGTAAATTTTTACAACAGGAGAATCTAGGAAGTAGTAACATTTTTTTTTTTAATTTTGTAAAATCTAGCTATTGCATCCAATTAAAGTGTACTGAAGTGGTTCGATTGATTTTAATATCTACATAATATTATTTTGGCGTTTGTTGATTGGACACGCAGTAATTTTAAAAAAGGAAGCTTCTAGAAAATGTATTCATTTGATTATTTGGGTACTGTCTTTTATTCCAATTGTTGGTGGAGATTTCTATTAATAATAACTTATAAAAATAATTAACAGCTGGAAAGATCAGTGACAAACATGTATAAGCAAATAATATGTGCATTTTTTTTTTCTTTTACAAGAAAATGTATGAAATTTTAAAAATATTTATATATAAGCTACTATTTATATATACACTTTTGTTCAAGAAGCTTCTCTCTTATTTTGCTTTTGTTATATTGAGTGTTAGTTTTATTCGGCAATAAATTAAAAATGCCAGATACTAAATAATGGAGAGTTCTAGTACCATACTTATTACATACTTTTGGTACTACCAAACCATCATTGTACATGCGTGCATTATGGATATGTTTGATGACAAATTGACAAAAAACACTGCAGTGAGGGGTACAACGAAAGCTTTTAAAGTCACTGTGTTTGATTATTTTCGCGGTTTGATTGTAAAAAAATATATAAAATTTGAACTTAACTACTCAAAAAAAAATATGGTGGATATAAGAAACAGAAGAAATATACTAGTCTTTATGA
>NW_028279711.1:0-23740 GCF_059751315.1 Micrasema longulum
TCGTGTATTTGCATACAATATACACAAACGCGACGTGTTTGGCATTGACACGTTAAGATTCGTGACGACGTTCTATAAAAATTTAAACGGTTAGGAACAAAGTTGATAATGAACAACATTTATAATGAAATAAACAAGTTAGATAATAATAATAATAATAATAATGGTTTATTAACAAAAATTACAATTTCTTTATCTACTACGTACATACAAATAGTCCTTAAAATATAGCTTGATTAGAATGACATTTGTCAGAAAAAGTGATAACATAACTTTGTAGTAACTTAGTAACATCTAAGGAGTTACAATATTTGAGTTTGTCCAAATGTTCGTAGACAAAAGACTGGATTTCACCCCCTCGGGAGTCATTAAGATAACGAATAACAACAGGGATGGAAAATACCTTAAATAAGGGAATATGGCAGTCTAGGCATTTACAGGGCTTATGACCTGTCATTGGCTGGTTTTAGTGGCCACTTTATGAAACCAACAGGTCCAAGAAGAAGTTTAAAAATTGAAAAATTGTTTTCAGGCGTTGCCTAGTAAGTATGTGAAATAATTCAGTAAGATGATTCTCTTCACAACAATAAGGTTTTAGCTCTTTAACTATACTGAAATCAACAAATGGAGAATTGAAGAAATATGGATGTTCAAACATAGGGTAAATGGTGTGTAAAGTGGCCACTTAAACCAGCCAATGACAGGCCCTGTAAATTCCTAGACTGCCATATTCCCTTATTTAAGGTATTTTCCATCCCTGTTGTAATTTGTTAATCTAAGGAGTTATTTATACTGACAAACGAAAAATCATATGTATCTGGCGTGTTAATTTATTTTTTTAATACAATGCTTGACACATAAATCAACATAAATATATAAAATCATCTTTAAAACTAAAAAAAAACTAAAATAAACCTAATTATTAACGACGTTCTTACAAGGTTACATCATTTCGCAAAAACGTTAGAGATGAGACAAATTGATCGAATAAAAAAATAATTTATTTGATGTTGTTCATGAAAAAAGTATGAATGTCTTATTTTTTGGTGAATAATTGTGTTGAACACCCTATAAATAGGCTTGTTTTTGCGTTTTTATATAAATTTTCGGAAACAGAGTTTCATGATTGCATGAAAAAACTGATAAAATCGATTTGATCAGTGATCAGTAATTTCCCAACACTAATGACATTAGTTTGACAGCTGTCATTCTAATCAAACTATATTTTAAGGACTATATGTGGTAGATTTCTCTGGATTATGTCTAGTCTGCCTAACTAGGTACAACCTGTTTAAAGGCAGACATTTTTATGCAAAAATAAACAATAACATGACTAACATTATTTTTGGTACGTGTATTTTGTACATACACAAATCTGGATTTCTCCCAAGGGGGAGTAGGTATATATTTTTTATCAATATCCCTACAGAGATGAGGTAGAATTTTTTCAAATTCAGGATTATGGATATTCGAGCGTTTACAGGGCTTATGACCTGTCATATGCTAATTAAAAATACTTAACTTCAATATCAATACATAGATGGCGCTCCAACACGCTTGTGAATGGTTTCTCATTCAATAACATATATACAAAAATCAAAAAAATGTTACCTGTGTCGATATTCGCTAATAAGTGGAATGGGGAATGTTGTAAAACGTAAAGTGGCCACTTAACCCAGCCAATGACAGGTCATAAGCCCTGTAAACGCTCGAATATCCATAATCCTGAATTTGAAAAAATTCTACCTCATCTCTGTAGGGATATTGATAAAAAATATAATAACATGACTACCTACTAGTTAATTTGTTATAAAGTCATACAATATATATACCATTTATTATTTTAGAATGTTTTTCTAGTAAGTTTTCCGATTTTTCTGTACCTAAATCCAGTAACCATTTTATTACTAATTTATTAAATTGAATTCGGGTCATGGTTTTCTAATGTTCGGGTAACATATTGAATATTTTGGGGCCCAGAAACCTGAAATTTCCTTGCCCATAAAGAGAAGATAAAGTGGCACAATAGGAAAATATCACTTTTGTTTAAACATTTTTAAAGCATTAAGGGTCTATGAAATGTGTCAATGGGTCGAGTTAAAAAAATAATTTTCGCTACTTATTATTACCATAAAAAAAAATGTAATTTTGAATTCCCGCAAAAAACGTCATTGCCTTGGCCACGCCCCTAATACGCCACGATTCATGCTATCTAACTTGTTTATTTCATTATAAATGTTGCAAAAGCCGTTACAGCTTTAAAGTAAATATTAAAAATAATGCAAGGTCGTGAGTCACGGATCTGTATTGTTTTCTTCGATCTTCTGCAAAAAGTTGCTCGGATCGCGGAGAAGAATAGTGAGCACCGGCATTCCATCACCGCCGACCGCTTGATGGCTTGATGCGTCTTCGTCTGTGCTCCACTTAACACCGTTGGAAGTTGAAACAGCGACTCTGACACACGGCCCATTGTTCGGCGGTCGCACGCCTCCGATTACTCCACATTCCCGACATTTGTGGCAACAGCTGATTTCCTGGAGCACCCTGTGGTGCAGGGTGACTAGAAAATCTCGACATTTGTCCTCCTGTCGCAAGCGCGCGCAAAGTACCAAAGATATCCTCGAACCAGCGATTCAGAAGAAAAAATCGACAGATTTCGGTAGATTCGTCTCATTTGTAACTAGCCACGCTGCCAGAAACTGTTTTACCGTTTCACATTACCGGCCTGTTTTTTTTTTGTCTTCGAGGAGGGAAGGTTGCCACGATTTTTAAAATATTTATACTCAAACACAGTGGATATTATTTGTCGTTGACGCGTCGCACCCCACGGGTGCCAATACAAAAAATCAGTGTTTTTATTATTATTATGGTTAACTTATATAGCGCCATTTTCGTAATATAGAACCTCAAGGGCGCCTTACAAAGTGATTATATAAAGATGCAAATTTAATTTAAAATTTAAGAAAAACAATGTACTTTGTCACCACATGCTAAGGATTTATTCAAATGATTTAGAGAACCAGTGGGTTTTAAGTTTCTTCCAAAACGTCACTTCACTCTCACAGTTTCGGACCTCTGCTGGGAGAGCATTCCATGCCGTAGGGCCTGCGACCGCAAATGCGCGTTCGCCGAATTTAGTGCGCTGTTTGCGTAGAGGTATAATAACTTTTCCTTTCGACGTAGATGTAGCTGATCTAAGCCTAAGACGTCTGTCAGCTAGTTCATCTGAAATGCAGAGTTTCTTTAGATATTCCGGAGCAGAGTTGTGCAGTGACTTATACATAAGCCAACAGAGTTTGTATTCCACCCTCTGTGGAAAACGAAGTCAGTGTAATTCGCGAAGTAGTGGAGTAGTGATAAGGCTGAACTTAGAGATTCCAAAAATAAGTCTCGCTGCGGCATTCAATACAGACTGTAGGCGAGTCATTTTGTTCATTGGTAGACCTGCATAGATACCATTACAATAATCGACTCTAGACACTACAAACGCATTTATTAATTGACGGGCGGCATCATGATGAAATTGTCATGTATGTGTATTTAAATTGTGTTTGTTTAATTTTTTTATTAAAAAAAAAATTTTTAGAGATATTCCTTAAAATAGACAAGACCTATGTAAGACCTCTATTGGACACCAAGTATGGTACACAATTTTAAAACCAGCTTATAAAAATCCACCAGTATATACCGATGACGAGACGAACTACACTGGCTACGTTTTCCACAGATGGTCGAATACAAACTCTGTTGGCTTATGTATAAGTCACTGCACAACTCGGCTCCGGAATATCTAAGGGAACTATGCATTCCAGATGAACTAGCTGACAGGCGTCTCACGCTTAGATCAGCTACGTCTACGGCGAGAGGAAAAGTTATTATACCTCTACGCAAATAGCGCACTAAATTTAGTGAACGCGCATTTGCGGTCGCAGGCCCTATGGCATGGAATGCTCTCCCAGCAGAGGTGCGAGGCTGTGAAAGTGAAGTGATGTTTCGGAAAAAACTTAAAACCCACTTGTTCTCTAAATCATTTGAATAAATCCGTAGCACGTGACAACAAAATAAATTATTTTAATTAAACCACAAATTTAAAAGCTTCAATTAAATTAACTTAACAATAGAATCACCATGTAAAGCGCCCTTGAGGTATTTTATTACGAAAGTAGCGCTATATAAGTTATCCATAATAATAATAATAATAATAAAGATAGCCGTTCATAATTCCAGGATGCAGAACTAAGTTCGCACAGAGACACTCTTTCCATGTTGGTCCAAGATCTTTTAATCTCCTACCCAAGGAAATACAAAATATAGAATCCCTTCCAAAGTTTAAAGCGGCTTTGAGGACTTGGATCAGCATGGAAAATACAGATATACACCTATTGTGAAAGAGTCGTACAACAGCATATTCTAAACTTTGATGTCTTAATTACATTGTTTATGTCATTTTCCTGTTATTTCTGTATGATTTTTAATGGCATTGTCATATTTGTGTTTGTATACCAAAAAATTCACCAAAAACAATAAAAAAGGAATGGCCCACGCTCAGACGTTTAAGTCTTTGTGGGCATTTTTTCCAAATTTAAGGCTATGTTTATTTTTAGAATATGTATTTTTTCTCTTTTTCTCTTCTAATGTTTAATAAATATAATGTATAAAATATGTAATTTAATACATGCATAATATGTAACAGTATGGAAAAATAAACAACAAAAAAAAAAAATAATAATAATCGAGGCCCTGGTAGCAACTTATGCCATCTGACGAACTGCAACGAAATATTTCCATTTATGTCTGCGTCTGTTTGTAAAAGTTTGTATTTGTGTTCGCTGTCTCCGCTGTAGTCATTGTACCGTGACTGATTTTACAATCTACTATTGGTCTTGGTGATATGAAAGCAACTCGCTCGGTATGCATAATTTAATTGTTCAACTGATCGAATGATTTACATCTGGTTTTAAAATAATCGATTATGCACATTATCATTCGGTTTAAATACTTCACAAACCGGCGATCGGTTTACGAATCTTACGAGGGCCAGTTGCACCAAAAAAATATGCCCAAAAAGTTAAATAATGATTGTGTTTTTCTCATTACATTATACTACCTTTTCATACGTGCCATTTGCTATATTTGGACGAAATGCTACAATGATTTAACTCGATACATTTTTGTGAGACTGACCCTGTTTGTTAAAAATATTTTACCTGTTATTTTCTAGTGATGAAACGGATAGTGGTTTGGCCGGATACCGGATATCCGGGAAGCCCCTAACCGGTTAGCCGGATATCTGGCTTATTTTCTAATACAGCAATAAAAACACCCTGGTACTCGAATTTCTTTCATTGTTAAAAACAAACATTTTAATGTAAAATATAAAGCGGTTAAAATATTTTCAAGATACTTTTAATGATCACTTATCGATCAATATGGTTTATAAGTTTTTAAATAATTTTAAGTTTTTTAAAAACGTGAAATCAAAAAATCAAATAATTATAACGGTTTTGGGTAGTTTCATCCCTTGCGCTTTATTTTTTTTCATGCAAACATATTTTAAATTAAACAATATTTTTTAGTGAACATTTTTTATTTGCGGGTTAAATTCTTTTTATAGGTTGTACGCTATGTTTAAACATTCACATTTCCACAACTCTTCCATTTATTGACTTTTGTGAAGTAAAAGAGCTGAAACCTTCATTATGTGGGTGAGATTCATCCGGCTGAACTCCTGAAAAACAATTTTCCAATGTAGATGTTTAAAAATTGGCAAAATGATGAATGTTACACAGTGTGTAAGGTGGTCACATAAACCAGCCAATGACAGGTCATAGGCCCTGTAAATGCCTATACTTCCTTATTCCCTTCTCAATTTTTTTTTTCCTTTGTTGCAACAAATTTAAATCTGAATAGGGCTGAATATCTAGCCTGTCTGCAAACATTTGGTCATGCTCAAAATATTGTTGACGTTCTATATCGATCACCCAATGCAGTTATGTCCTATTATTTATTTATTTATTTATTATATATACGGCCTTAGCCAATTACAACAGTTACATGAAGAAACATAAATGCACGAAACTGAACAAAAAGAACATAAAACTATTTAGCAAAGACAAACAAGGGCAAAACAATAATTATATACAATAAATTCATAAAAGCGAAAGACTTAAGACTTCGAGCTAAACCATGCCAATCCAACTTCATCCCACAGTGTTTAGTCGCGAAGAGATCTACGAAAAGCCGGAAGATCTATCCCAAAGAATTCCAAGTCGTGTGATGAATTGTTTGTCTATTATATTTTTTTAAGGATTTTTAAATAAATCGGGTTGTGGTCCCGTGGCTAGTGTTGCGGACTCACGGACTAGGGGCCCGAGGCTCAAACCCCACTCTACCCCAACTTAATTTTCCATTTTCTAATTGTGAGTTATTTACAACTCGTTGAAAATGGCCACTAAAATTGAAATATTTGGGTAAATAGAACGCTAATATTTCTTTTTAAAAAATATATAATCTAATAATATGATCCGGCTCGAAGGACCAAAATTTTAACGACCGTATACTGTACTTGAATAAGCGAAAGTAAGCGGCCAGGAATATAACTACTGAAAATGCTGCTGGACGAGGTACGGCATCGAGCCCAGTACCCAGTCCGGCGACGGTCACACTAATTTTTATCTGAGAGAGCTCATCCAACCTCTTTCACAACACGGACTATCTCTTCGTTCTAGGAACGAGAGAACCCTTTTAATACCCTGTCATCGCTCTAATTTTTTTGCCTCCTCTTTCACAGTAGTAGCCGCTCGATTGTGGAATAATCTACCCACTAATGTTAGAGACGCCCCTTCTTTATTTACATTTAAGTCAAGATTGAAATGTCACTATCTATCTACTATATATTGTTCCTTTATCCTTCTTCTTTCCTTCCCACCCCCTCTCCCCTCTTCATAGTATAGTGTTATTTTTTACATATATATTTATTTTTGTTAATCTTTGCTTTTAATTTTTGTATAAAATTGTGAGATTCAATATGTCCATATATTTATAATTTTCTCAAACTGAACGGTTTGGGTAGGTAGGAAGAAATTGCCTTAAGGCAATATGCCCGCCCTTATATGTATATTTATTGTATATGTATATAAAGTATCAAAAAAAAAAAACGCCCATCACGCCATGCACCTGATCAAGCACCGATCCGTGAGGTGGTGAGTGGCGGGCCCCGAGTTGCACCGTGGGGCAGCAAGGCGTGTAATGAGACTGCTGTCGGTGGATTACTAGTTGAATACCGATAATTATCAGGTGTTTAGAAAATTTCCACCTGTTGGTACAAGAACGGGTACCGACTTGGCCTGATGAAGTGAATCGGATGAACTCGTACAAGTTCAATGTCCACCCAGTGGCAGTGATGTAAATTAAAATCCATTCACTCTATTGTTAAATTGATTATTAAACTAACAAAATAGTTAGAGCTTTAATACCAATTTTGTTTTTCAAGTACTTCAAATGGTTTTTTTCATCGTTTGTCCTTTTATACTTATCTTTATATATATAATTCCTCTCTACGTGTGATGTCACCGTAGTCCCCCTAAACGACTTAACCGATTTACGTGCGGTTTTCAGAGAAATATAGATGTTTGCGCTGTGCGTGTTCGTAGATATTAAAATCTTCAATCGAATGTGTAAAAAAGAAGTTAGGAGCATAAATGTTTTATTCATCGATCTACCAGGGTTGCATTCGAGGAGAGAAACATAGATGAAAGCCGAGTGAACGCGGTTGAAACGCGATCTCCTAGACGAATGTGTGGGAAATCAATGTATGACAGGGTTACGAATGATGAAATCAGGCGAGAGTGTAAATCTGAGTCAAGTATAATTGATAAGATTAAGACAGGGTCTCTGAGATGGTTTGGTCACGTAGAACGAATGGACGCCGAAAGAATGGTAAAACAAGTATATATGGCGATAATGAACGGCTACGTGAGACGAGGACGACCGAGGAAAACGCGGCATGATCAGATAAACCAAAATCTTAAGTCGGTTATGTCAAAAGCAGACAGAACCGAAGGGCATGTATGACAAGATAGACGTGTGTGGCGGTCCTTTCTCTCTGCCTACCCCTACGGAGAAATGGCGTAATGGGTAGTAGTAGTAGTAGTAGTAGCTTAAGTTATCGCACTCATAAGTCAACCCGTGTAATCTCTAAGTCAACGCTCGTGTCGGTTTGTTTTTTTTTTTCCTCCTAAACTCGTATTATACTGTATATTAGTTAACGTATAACTAGGTGTTCAAATGTTATTTGTACATCTTTCTAAAAATAAATACGTCACATTTAAGAAAGAGGTTTTATTTTAAGATGTCTCAAGGCTTGACTAACAACGAACTCTGACAGATCATCTCTACTGTTTACCGGGACCTGTTCTTCATTGTTTGTGTAGTATAATGTACGGTTGAAATCAACTGATCAAACTCTCCATTGATGTTGATAATCGCACGCTTACATGCATCCATCGCCCGATTGGCGTAATGGTCGATGAAAAATGATAATGACCCCTCTGGCTCAAGTGTATGATATAACTATTACGAATTACGCATATTATCTCGCATATAATTTTTTATCTTTTATTTATTTAATTTTACAATACGCCCAAGGGGCATTGACAAAAAATATACAGGTAAGTACAAACATAATAAGTAATAATTTAAAAAATAAACAACGCTTTTTTGTATACGTGTAGAACCAATAGAAAGCATACTGCCTTGCAAAATAAAAAGTGAAACTTTACATAGTAAAAAAGAAAAAAATATATGGGTATAAGAAAAGTAATTGAATTAAAAAGCAAATTGTAAATAACTTGTAAAGAATTTAAACAAAAAAAAAATATGTACATATAATTATACGTATATAAAAATGGTATTAACAAATTATTGTTAAAAACAAATAATAAAAATTACTTTACAGAAAGTATATATAAGATAATAATATAACATCTGGTACACAAAAATATTTGATAAATTAATTTCAGAAAAAGATAGGATAATAATAATACACATCAAAAACAGAGAAAAAATTGTATGAAAAAGAAAGTTTCATTACGACATTAACAATTAGTTTTAAACAGTGCATTTAAGAACTTTTAAAATGGATAACTAACTAACTAACTAACTAACCATCACGCCATTTCCCCGGAGGGGTAGGCAGAGAGGATAGAACGCCACACCACTCTGTCCTGGCACACTTCCTTTGCTTCCTTCACATTCATACATCTTCTCATGCACGCACGTCGATTATTCCGACTTTTCACATGACCACTTTCAAGAATTTGTTGTACTTGATCATGCCATGTCTTTCTCGGCCTTCCTCGACTTCTACAACCAGACACATTCGCATCATAAATCTTTTTAGCCGTTCTTTCATCATTCAAAATGGATAATTGTCGTATTAACCTCGTGTAGTGAATCGCGCGTTTATTTTGTTGAAGGTGTGCCGCATCATAGACTTAGTTTCATGATAATAATATAGTATATGGCACACAAAAATATTTGATACATTTATTTCAGAAAGAGATGAATGATAATACACATCAAAAACAGGGAAAAAAGTGCATAAAAAAGAAAGTTTTATTACGATATTAATAATTGGTTTTAAACAGTGCATTTAAGAACGTTTTAAAATTGATAATTGTCGTATTAACCTCGTGTAGTGAATCGCGCGTTTATTTTGTTGAACGTGTGCCGCATCATAGACTTAGTTTCATGATAATAATATAGTATATGGCACACAAAAATATTTGATGCATTTATTTCAGAAAGATATTAATGATAATACACATCAAAAACAGGGAAAAAAGTGCATAAAAAAGAAAGTTTTATTACCACCGCATCACAGCATATCATGGCCGCTAGATTTCGGCACCGCTTTCTTACGAATCTTTCAACTAAAGCTAGGGTTTCCTAGGACAGCGGTGCCCGTATTTTAACGGCCGTAGTGAACAGTGATGCGGTTGACAGCCGTCGTAACGGTGACTAGAGAGTGGTTTCCTATAAAAATGGTGTTGATAACACCGTTAAAAAATAAAACCATTCACCGCTACGACGGCTGCCTACCACATCACCGTTCACTACGGCCGTTAAGATACGGGCACCGCTGTCCTAGGAAACCCTAGCTTAAGTGCAAGATGCACTCGTGCGCCATTTTAAAAGTCAATCCAACAATTTGTCTCTCGGTCGCCTGTTCCAGTCGTTTTCCCGCTCTTTCTCACTGCCGTTTGTTCCGAGTGACGTGTTCTTTTGTTTTTTCTTCTCTCGAACTCTTTTGTTCGACATTTAACCATCCCACTATTTTCGTCTGCCTAATGTCTGTGTCCTGCACTCCAAGTTCGCTGCTTCGGCTAAGCGAAATTTAATTACGTCTGAGGAAGTTTGGAGTTTTTTTTATTTGAACGATTTCATAGATTGAAGTAACGTACTTATATTTATTTATTTATTTGGTTTACAAAATATAAATCACGATCTGAACCCGGCAATTCTTTGCTAATGCTAGATTTCAGTATATTTGTTTATTTATGTTAATTTTTGTGCACACAGTGCTATGTTAGTATAATACAATGATGTCATTACAAAAAAACATTTAAGTTTGGAAGTGAAAAATTTTGATGGAAGTTCATTGTAATTTACTATATAAATAAAAGAAATATAAAAATAAAATACTTAAACTCATTAAAATAGCAACAATATTTTGAGTTTGTCCAAATTTTTGTAGACAAGGACTGGATTCAACTCCCTGGGGTGCTGTTTATATTAACATACTACAACAGAGATGAAGAACATTTCATCCAGAACACACATCCAAAACATTGTAGATAAATTACCTGGTCCACGAAGAAGTATAGAAATTGAAAAAATAACATTTTCAGGCGTTGCCTAGTATGAAGGTGAAATAATTCAATTAGATGAATCTCACCCGCATAAATAAAGGTTTCAGCTCTTTAACTTCACAAACATCAACAGATGAAAGAATTGAAGGAATATAGATGTTCAAATATAGGCAGAATCGTGAATGTTACACAGTGTGTAAAGTGGCCACTTAAACCAGCCATTGACAGGTCATAAGCCCTGTAGATGCCTAGACTTCTATATTACCTTTTCTTAAATGTTATTCATCTCTGTTGTAATATGTTAACATTAACATAGCATTATATCAACTCAGGTCATAAGCCCTGTAGATGCCTAGACTTCTATATTACCTTTTCTTATATGTTCTTCATCTCTGTTGTAATATGTTAACATTAAAATAGCATTATATCAACTCATTAGTTAACCCGAAAATTTTTTGATAATGATCCTTAAGATAAAAATAACTTTATTTAATTTACTTTCATAAGTAAGTAAGTCCATCAAATACTTGAAGATGGACATGTCGACAGTAGGAATAATCGGCGTGCGCGCATGAGAAGATGTATGAATGTAGAGGAAGCGAGGTCTGTATGCCAAGATAGAGCGCTATGACGTTCTATCCGCTCCGCACACCCGTACGGCGAAACGGCGTGATGGTTTGTTTTAATCATTTAATTATACAGAATTTAACATCGATTGTAAGACGCACCTCGAATGCGTCGTATAATCGAGAAAATGCGGCATCGTTCGTCCTTTGTTTCTGTTGTAATGTCCATCAACTATTTTTCCTTATCAACGACAGCAAAACTGACCACAGCGACACGCCGGCAGTTGGCAATGATGCAAGTATGCGACATTCAGTGTTGGGACATTTTCGTCCTTTTTCTTTGTGCTCTTTTTAGCCCATCTTTCCACGTATAAACGTGCAACCCCTTGGCCCATTTCACATGTGCAACGCGTATCCATGCGACATCGCATAGTCAGTAGAATTGTATTTGTGTGTGTGAGAAGGGGATGGGGACTGCGGAACTATTTCATTCCTAAAGTATCGATTCGAATATTCGAATATCGATTCGAAGTTACGGGATCATGTATATATATAAATATACATACAAATTTCATTTGTATGTGTATATATATAAATATACATACAAATTTCATTTGTATTTTCCAAATTATATACCTAACTTCTTTAAAATTTCATAACCTTGATTCATTGAAAGACAGAAAAGATATCTTCAATCAGATCCTGCTTTACAAAACTGTAAATAATAAATTTGATTCCCCAGAACTAATTAATCTACTTGCATACCATGTCCCCTCTAGACGCACTAGACTGATATTTTCTATCTTCCTAACATTAATTCTGAAGATGTTTTTTAAATTAACTTAAACTTACTGTCTTTTTTTTAAAAGTTGCTTTTCATCGGTTTTTTGAATCCCTTGAAATATGTAGGTACGTAAATATATTTTACCTTTAAAAAAAATGGTTTGTGCACTTGATCATGTTTTTTTATTCTTTTTTATTTTAACTCTTACTTTTTAATTACTTTAAGTAAGTTTTTTTATTAATGTTAATATTATTTCCATTTATGTAAATACTAACTAGAAACTTTTAACATAACTTTTTTACTTCGATTTTAATTATTTAATTACTTTCATTTATGTTTTTTTTCCCTTACAATATTGTACTTAAAAAATTCAAATAGTTAATTGATAAACTTAGCATGTAATATAATATGTAAACTTCACCGGTCCATTAGAGTTAACTCTAAATTTATGTACTATAAAACCACATTATTAACACATTATGGAATTTATACAATGGTTTCAATATGTCGGTACAAATATATACATTTATATATAATGTGTACAATTACATTATGAGGATAACTTTTACTGTACAATAATAATATTTATGCTAAGTACCTACTTGTTACAATGTATCAGTATTATTGTACATGTTAGGGAGGGGGACTAAATATATTGTGTGAGGGTGTGTATTTACTAAATATATTGTGTATTCATGTATGGGTGTGCATATATGTGACAATGTGTAGTGAATATAAGTTGACTTATTGAACAATGATTTTCAAAAAATAATTGTTTTTTTCAAACCTTTATGAGGAAAGCTATCAACCACCTTATCAATCGATTTAAAATTGTTAAGAATGCTCTGGCCTAAAATCCAAATTCAAAAATATGTAAAAATTTCAACAAAGTAATAAAAAACAAAAATATAAATATAAATGTAAGTACTCATATACACACATACGATTACATCATTAAATTATTATTGAGAATAATATTCCGGCACCCTCCAACATACCCGTCAAAACAGCTGTTCCAATACATGAAGGTGCTGGATATGAGACAACTGTACCTAAAAGAAGCACTAACACGCTTTTGGTCGAACAATGAGGAGAGGTCTCAGCAAAATGTCCGTACGAGGTTTTCCCAAAGCATGAATTATGACATACCCAAAACCCGTACGACTTTTGCTCTTTCTTTTGCTTTTGGAGGATCTTTGTGAACACCATATGCTCCAACTAGGTAGCGGACATAGAATGATGATGATGATGATGATGACTTTTGATAGGTTGACTATCAAACAATTAGTAAAAAGTTAGTACAAATACCGCTTTTTCGCTATTTCGATCAACTCTATTTGATGTTCAAACGTGTATCTTGAAAAGAATTGGTCCAAAGAAAAAAAATATATGAACATTTTTAATAAATTTTATTTTCTTAGGCTTTCATATTTTTTATATTAAATCTATAGGGACGTAATTAAAGGCAAAAAAACTTTTTTTTTTTTTAATTGCGGCATGAGCGGTGGTCGTTCAAGGTCACACACGGTTTTACTAACCTTTGGGAGCCTGAGGGTGAAAAAATTCCGAGGGGGTACTACGAATACCCCAGCTAAAATGCTATAAATACGTCTTAAAAAAATATTTAAAAAATGTCTTTATAATTGTCATGGTATTGTTTATAAAACTGGTTCATACTATTTCCAGTTTTCTGCGAAATTCATACATTTTTTCATAAAATACTGCTGCGATAATATTTTATATGGCAGCGCGCTCCTCCCGCTGCCACGTTTTGGATACCACTGATTGAAATTACGCCACTAGCTAGCGGGGCGGTACGGCGGGCGGTCGGGAGAGGGATGAGCGAGTTCGTAAACCATATACAGCGTGTTTGTTAATTTATTTGAATTAATTTTAAAAACTAATAATATTTTACAAAATAATATAGAAAAAAAATCACACAGCTCAATCTTAATGTGTTTAAAATTGTTGGTATGTTTCCCAAATAAAATACAATAAAGTATAACACGGCACGAATTCCTTTTATCGGTTACATAGGTAGATATATTATACAATTTTACAGAATACGACGACTAAAAATAATACAAAATAGTAATTTCTATTACTCCACAGTAACTCCATGGCAAAAAAACTTTGAAAAATCACTAAATCAATTTAAAAAAAATTAAGTACAATAAAAAAAAACTCGAGACCTTAAAAAATCTAAAATACGAAATTAAAAAACTTGAAAATCAAATAATCAAGAAATAAAAACTCAAAAATCGAACAACGCCGTGTAAAAATTTATATAATATGCAAAATTAAAGTAAAAAAAGTTAATTTGGACGTAGGACTAATTATGTTATGGGAACGTGTTGTTGAAGTAGAAGGTAGAATATTGCTCCATTGGTAACCCGATTTAGAAGCGAAGACGTTTTCTCCGTCATTTTGGCTGTTTTCTTCTAAATTAACACTATCCTGGTCGAAATAATCAGATTCATCGTAATCTTCGATTACAAAGTCATCTGTTTCAGAAACATCATCTGAAGATTCTAACTCTAAATCACTGTCATCACTGGAAGACACTTCAATATCCGTATCGTTTAGAAGCTGCTCAATGACATCATCCGTCAATTTTTTTCTACTCATTTTGAGATTGGTGAAGTAAAAAAAAGTTTTATAAATTTTAAAAAATTCACTTATTATTCAAAAAACACCTTTGTATGCAAAATCCAATGCGCAATATCCAGATAGCTAAATATAAAAATTATGTTTATTTGAAATTATTAGTCATAATAATACTTTTTTCTAAACACCCTTAGCATGCAAAATCTTACTCGCGTAAACTGGAAATTGACCGAAGTATCAAAGATCACTAAACTGTGGAGCAAATAGCAAATGAATTGTGATGCATGCTGTTTGCGCGGGGGGGAAACAAAGACAAATGTGAATTATTATTAAAAGAGTTCCGCGGAAAAATATTTTAATATCTTCGATACATTTGTAACATAATGGAGTAGAGTTATGCATAAAATGAAATCAATATGATGATTAACAAAAAAGGTATTGAACAAATATGCTACCTGGGGGACCCCAGATACCCCCCTTAGGCACGGGAGGGCTAAGGGCATTATGTCCACCGATCCTGTTAAGTTTCAAAATATGATCACTTTTTTTGTCAAAAAAATTAAAAAAGTACACACCGAATGACCTTGAACGTCTCATACTTATAATAAATCTTGAAAACCACCCGATGGATCTAAACCTGGTTTTCACTGTCATGTAACGTGTCCTAAAACAAAGCTACTTGTATTTGTTGCATCTTCGAAAAATAAAAATTAGTACGTCATATTCATTTCTTATCGAAAATTACCGTAAAATACCGCGGAGATTTTACCGCCTTGCATCTCGAATTTATTGCGATACAAGTAAATATCAATTTTGCTACCATTTATGCTTGCAATATACACATGTATGTTCATAAGGATGAATGACAATATCCGACTAAGACCCTCCATATAATCTTTCAAACTCACAGGGAAAGGGGCAGTGAACGTAATAAAGTTAAATTGAATTGAAATAATATACGAAATTAGAAATTTCAAAAGATCTACTCATTTATTGACCAAAATATTGTTTTTTTGAATGATTAAAACCGATGGGAAGACCCACAGTCTTTAAAACGGTTTCGGGTATGTGGAGGAATGTACTCCTGCTCCGGGGAATTACGCTTTCGGGAATTTTCCCGCGGTACATCATTACTTGCACCTCCAGTACCTTATGCACCATTGGGTGCGAATAAGAGTTTGATGGTGATGAACATAATGTCATTGTATTATTTTAGATGTTTGTAAATCTAATATTGTGGATCATCGTAATATATAATTTTTATTTGAGAATAAAAAATACTGTTTTGTAATCCACTGTATTTGCTTACACAACCGAATATATAATATATGTATTATGTATGTTTACTTGTTAAATAACCCTTAAGAGGGAAACATTTTGTAGCCGAAACTAGACAGTCAAATTGTACAAAAAAAAAATCTTTTTTTTTTTGTATAATTTGATTGTTTTGGTAATTTTGTTGATAGTTAATTTTCTGCTTACTAAAGTTGAAGGTGTAAACAAGGACTTATACACTCGCATACGTTAATGTTTATTGTATGCAATTATTACTTTATTATGTCTATATAATAATTTAAATCATATATACATTCAAATTAACAATGCACTGGCCTATGCACCATTAGGTTCTGATAGGGGTTTGGTGATAATGTATTTCAATATAAATTCTACCGATGTAAATATAAATTTACTTTAATATAAAGAAATATTCGTTTTTATAAACGATAAATCGATATTATTATCGAAACTTATTTAAACGAATAATGGCGGTACATTACTTTTTCACTAACACATTCGTAAAAACTCTTTGCGATGTTCTTATGAATATTTTTAAACCTGTTATTATAATCGAATATTTTATATCAGTTTAAAAAAAAAAGGTATTTATTTAAGAGCAATATTTTCCGAATAATAAATAATTTACATGAAAACTAAAAACTGCACTAATAAGTGCATATTATTTATTTATACCCTT
The DNA here is from genome assembly GCF_059751315.1 of Micrasema longulum. Classification (NCBI taxonomy): domain Eukaryota; kingdom Metazoa; phylum Arthropoda; class Insecta; order Trichoptera; family Brachycentridae; genus Micrasema; species Micrasema longulum. The sequence goes on from NW_028279711.1 coordinate 16,804, forward strand.
TCTAATTTATATTATAAATAAGTGGGTTATATTGTTCATTTTGTTTATATATGTATTTTAAGTTTAAGTAAAATATTATTAAAAGTGTTTGCACGTAATTGATGAAAAATAAGTAGTGCATTTTTTTATTTTAATGTTTCTGTATATTATTTTTCATTGTTTGTAAAGCAAATAAATACATTAATGTCAGGCGGGATGGGATCTCTATGAAGACGACAGATATTATTTAATAATACGCTAATTAGCAGCGTGGTTTATTTACATTTCTGTGCGTTTGACTTAACGGTTCCTAATTTATCATTTCATTTGTGAATAAAAACTAGCAGATTTAAGATATATACGAATTAAAACATATAAACAAAATTTAAATAATAATACGTTGTGTATAAAAATACTTATTTAGTCATGTTTCTTACAATAAAAGGAACATTATGAAAATTCATCAAAAATATTTAATACGTTCGGTATTTTTTTACTTGTCTAAATCACTCTATAGCTAACAATATATTGAATACTTAAAAATAATACAGTTTTTTTTCTATTAAGCTAACGAAATAGTAAAAAAAATCAATGCCAACCTAGCCAAATAAAAAATATCTATCTTTGCTCTTTTGCCTAAATTTTGGGTTTCTGCCAGATCAATTTCAATATATGAAATTCAATTTTAAAAAACATGTTAGGTTTTTAACACAGAAAAATAATTTTAGTTTAGTTAAATTAATTTATCAATTTTTGAGACCAAATCTCAACTCCATAGAACCAAATTCCTGTGTATTGAAAGCAAAATACAAAACAATTGTGTTTATAAACAAAATGAACAAAAAATCTTTTGAACATAGGGAACAAGATTTTTTCTTATCAGTGTGAACTCGGATATGAAACTAGAAATAAAAATGAAGTAAGTCTGCCATTTAGTAAGAAAACAAAGACACAGAACTCGTTGGTTCACCGAGGTGGACCATCAGAAATAAGAGTTTAAGGAAAGACCATTAGAAATAAGAGAACAAAAAAAAATCATTTCATTTGAATGTTAGTTGATAAAACATGTGTGTAGCAGATAAGTTAGCTCTTAAAAAGTGATTGCATTCGAGTAGTTCTTAAATATTTTTTTTAATTAGTGAAATGTTAATAATTATTATATATTTTAATAACAATTCGTCGTCGTCATTCCCTTTCCGTACCTAATGGTGCTTAAATTACTGCAGTGGTACTCAAATCGCAGCGTATCTTGATCATTTTTTGTTACATGAAGGTAAGATGATCAGTCTTACGCTTCAGGTACCAGTCCAGGCACTATGAAATATTCTGGTGGGAAAATACCTTTTTAAATAAATATTTCTTATCAACCATGTCGGGAATCGAACCCGAGACCTCTTGCATGGGAGACAAATGCGCTTATCATTACACCACGAGGCCGACTAATAATTATATATAGGTTAATATATTAACACATTCATGTATTGTGTTTGTACTATTTAAGGACAAAACAAAAATAAAAAAATATTAAAACCCATAACTTTATCAGACAAGAAAAGCACGAATATAAAAATATAAAGTTTTGAAGTGACAGAGGCAATGTAGCATAATGTATTTCTTTATATTAAATCAGAGCTACAGACAGTATTACATATATGAAATAATTACAGTTTTGAAAAAAATGCCTCAAAAGTATCGAATATTTCAATATATATATACATTTATATTTGTTTTTATTTTATTTATGAAATATATAATACATATCTAAGATATTATACTCCCAGGAATTTAAAAAAACCTCATTTGGGACCGTAAATAAAAATGAGACATTTTTGTGACAATACATAATATCATACATAGTAAATACATCCGAAATTGTAAGAAAACAAAAAGAAACATAAAGCATAGTACTTTACACCATCTATATAAATAACATTAATAACTATCACTATCAAAAAGATTTAAGTAATATTTTTTAATTACGACACTTTTGAATTGGCTATTCGATTTTCCGTGTTTTAATATTTATTTAAAATTCGGAATGGTCAATACTTTCCAGAAACCTTTTTCCGAACTTCGTTGAGCAAAACTTAGGTACATGAAAATTCCCTGATTTACGCGTTATTATTATTATATTTATTAAATTATTTTATAGAAATACACCATTCTTTCTCAATGGTCCCCTTGATAAAACCTGTGTGAAGGAATATTTCTTTTATTAAAAAAAAAGGTAATAATAATAACAAAAAATAGAAAAAATACCTAATTAAAAAACACCTTTTTCTAAACAGAAATGACCGAAAAATATTTTTTTACAATAATAATAATATTACGAGTACAATACATAAGTTTTTATGTATTTTTTTAGTTAGTGTATACAATAAAGCATTATAAGAGTAGGCATATTTATTTTATATATTTTTAATTAATATTTTTTCTTTCATTCTTCATACTTCATAAGTATTTTGAAAAAACAACGCATTATCCATAAATAAAAAGTCGATTACGGGAATAATCTAATTCGGTTATTCGAACTATTAATATTGATAATAATCGTTTGCGATTAAGCACACCCCAACAGATTTATGTCTGACAGACCGGGTCGTATTCATTTTACAACGCGTGTGAAAAGGTAACAGATTTTGTATGCGTTTGCAGGATAAGCGCGGTAAAATATCGGGTAGTATGGATTTGCGTGGCAGGTGTGAAAACGGCCCTTGTGAATCATATTATTTGCATTGACAGACTGAGCGGTGAGTAAAGTGGTCGCTTCAGCGATTAAGCCCGTGTATGCTTAATATTATTTTATTTTTTTATTTTTCCATACACATATTATTTACATAGAAATATAAATACAAAAATACACTTAAGTAAAATACATCTTAAAATTAAGCCATAACATGACTTGGAAAAAATGCCCACAAAGACTTGGCCATTTCACATATATATATGGTATGACATGAAAAGAAAAGAAAATAAAAGGAAAGAAAAAGAAAAGAAAAACTAAATTAACATTAGCTGAAATTTCGAAAATATATATATTTTATTTTTTTTACTTTACTTGCTAAGCGTTAATTAAGCGTGTTGTCCAGATGTTTATTGAAATTTTTGTTTATGTTATATTTTTTATTAGTAGTATTCATATATTATTTATTTGTAGTTTATGGTTGACCTCTTCGTTCTAATCTCAAGGCACTCTCTTAATACCCCTCCACAATTTCTCTCTCTTCGCCAACTCATATAGTGTCTATGCGGCTCGACTGTGGAATCATCTCCCATCCACCATCAAAGATTTTACTACATTATCTCTGTTTATATCACGTCTGAAGAAACATCTCCTTTCTCTTCCTTAATTTCTCCTCCTTTCCTCTTTTCCCTTTTTTTCCTTTTTCCCATTGAGTAATAGTTTTGATTAAAGGTAATTTATAAACAAATACGTTTATTTCTGCTTAAATATATATTTTTTTTTTTCTTAAATTTATTTATAAACCCTTACGGATTATTACATTCATTTTACAAAAATAATATAAACATTTTTCATTCATACTCTGTTGTTCAAAATAATATTTTTTACATCTTTTGAAAAGTGTGTCTGAGTCGTTTGTTTAGTTTTGTCTGGTAGTTTATTGTATAATTTCAGTCTTTGGTTTATTAGTCTCGATTGTCCTTGTCTTGTTTTAGAAAGTTGTGTATTATATTTTTCGGATATTCCCGTATTATGTCCATGTTCACTACTTACAAGTTTTTGTTCTTCGTCTACAATTACATCAGTGGCTAATTTATGGATAAATTTTAATGATTCTAGTTGAAAGAGTTCAGTTATATTTAATTGCTTAGTTTGTTTAAAAAGTTCTCTAGTTGCAGTTAGATAAGGAAGGTCATATACTAACTTTAATATTTTATTTTGTTGTCTTTGTAGTCTGTTTTTTGTCATTTTGATATCCTGTTCCCCGTAGTAGTTGCGTATAACATATTTAAGTTTTTACATAGGCTTCATGCATTAGAATTTTGTACGTTTTTGGAACAAATTTTTTGATTAAAAAAAAGACTCGATAATGTCGCCACTTTGCTAATTAAATTGTTGATATGAATTGTCCATGTCAATTGTCTGTCTATTGGTAGTCCTAAGTATTTAACATGTTTTGTAATAATTTGTTTTAAATACTATATTTGACTTATTCCACTTACTTGTACGTATTTTATTATATGCAACGTATATGTAAAAGGCACCGAGTGCCGTTTATTTCAATAAAATAAAAATAAAATAAAATAAACTTTTTTTTTCTGTACATATCGGCAGTTCAACTATCTGCTTTCTATTAATTAATTTCTAACTTATTTTTTCAGTCTGCATTACGTGATGATGGGTTTAACAGCCCGTAAAGTAATGCAGGCTACAATTGTCAAATAAATAAATAGTTTCACAACACATTCGCCTGAGAGATCACACTTCGACAGCATTATGTCTGTCGGGGTTTTAAAATTATTATTTTGATCAAGTTGATATATTGTATATGTTTTTTTATCTGCAACTATTCTCTTTTGTTCATCCAAGCGTTTCGAGTAATTCCCATAGCTCGTCACCGGCTAAATTCATAAGAGCTGATTATGTACAAGACATACAATACTAAGACTTGTAGTAAACGGATCAAATACGAAGAGGGCCCATATGCATGGCAGTAAAAATTTGTAATAAGCTTCCCAATAAATTGTGGAAATAAATTGTATTAGAAAATTCGCAAGAGTGTTTATAGTCCTTAAAATGTAACATGATTAGAATGACATTTGTCAGAAAAAGTGACGACATAACTTTGTAGTAACGTCAAAGGAGTTATTTATACAGGGTGTTCGTTAAACCCTGTCACATCCGAAACCACGATGATTAGTATGAGTAAGAAGACATATTGGCACATAAAAATATTTTTTTAGAAGAAACAAAATTTAAAAAATAAAATATCAAAAAAAGCAAATGGTTGTTTACTTCTGCAGGGGTGAAACGAGGAGGGGGAAGGGGGAAGTCTTTTTCTTATCACTTATAAAATGAATTTGACAGCTGTCATTATAATCAAGCTACATTTTAAGGACTATAGTGTTTCTAACAAATAAATGAGGGTATTAGAAGCAGACTTAGAAATCTCCACCAAAAACGGAAAATTCACACACTGAGTAGAAGACTGTTGTAACTCAAAATTTATTGATTTTGAGTAATGGACACAGTCAAATCGGCAATTTCGTTCTGCGTATTTGACTAAAGCAGTCGTTATTCTATCACATATACCTGAGAAGTTATATTTTTTTTTTTTATTATATGGCACAAGTGCCTTTTGCAATATAAAATATAACAATATAATGTGTTAGTTAGATATACAAAAATTCAAGAAAATTATGTATGTATGTTAGCTTATAAAATATATTTAAAAAAATAATTAATTAACACCAGATCAATAATTCATTAATTGTTACTATAGAACATCATAAAATATTTATAAAGATATGATTTGAATTCACAGAGACTCATGTAAAAAATGTCGTTATGAGAGGTACATTCATTTCCTAGTCTGTGTATACGCGGTATTGGTGAGTGACAAAGATAGTTGGTTTGAGAAGAGTGACAATAATATTCACTATTTTGTCTAGTTCTACGTGTTGGTATATTAATATTTATTAAATCCAGGAGTTCACAACGATCGAATTTAGGATGAATGATTTTATATAAAAATATTAGGTCCGTTATTTTCCCGCGATCCTCCAGAGTAGGTAAATTTAAAAAATCAACAAATATATGTAGTTTATTTGTTCTATGCAGTTTGAAATTAATAAATCTTAAAAATTTAAGTTATACCATTTACCTCACTTTTCTATATTGAATTTTTGAATTATATATTTTTATATTTTTTATTTTTATTTTATTTTATTTAGAAAACATACAGTCATACAAAATAAGTACTAAGAACAACAATTTTTTAACATAAAAAGACCAATTAAGTTTTCATAAATTAAAAAGATATAAACATTAAATGTGACAAAAAACAAAATAAAAAAAAAAATAAAAAAAAATAAAAAATAAAAAATAAAAATGAAAATAAAAAATTTAAAAAAAAAATAAAAAAAAAAAATAAGAAGATATATTCTATATTTAATCAAAAATAATTACACTTTCATTTAATCCCGATGTCCCTACTACAAATGCATTATTGAAAAAAATGCTGAAAAACCTAAAACTTTTTCTTAGAACTATAAATTTATGTAAATGAAACTGAATTTTTGCTCTCTTGTAAAATCAGTAATTTTGAGTTATAACAGTCTTCTACTCAGTGTGCGAATTAGTTAGTGATGCCAAAATAAACCATCCATAAAAACCTACCTATCTAAATAGTAGCGTAATTCAAAACCGTCTCTAAATCTTGCAAAAACAGATTTCAATCATACACCTTGACACCGCAAACCTAGCATATTCTCCACTGAGACCTCTACTCGATAAAGACTCAAACTTTACCATATGGATGCCTAGTGCGGCCCCGACATATTGCCCGTAATCAACTGTCATTATCAACAGTAAACATACTTCAATTCACAAATTTATCCCCTCAATTGAGAAAAAAATGTATCTGAAGTAAATATGTTGATATAAGGAAAGTTTTTAAGCAACATAATACACGTGTCGGGACAATAAATGCCATAAATCAATGTAAATCATAGGAAAATATTCGAAATAATTACTTGTGAAAACTGACTCCTTTAACACCTTTGATACTTCTATTGTTGTAACCAAACGTACTGTAATTCACCCTAGTCGATTTTTATTTATCTTTATATATATAATTCTTCTGTACGTGTGATGTCACCGGCTTAACCGATTTACGTGCGGTTTTCAGAGAAATATAGATCTTTGCGCCGTGCGTGTTCGTAGATATTAAAATATTTAATATAATATTATTTTTTTTAAGTTAGGAGCATAAAT
>NW_028279712.1:0-22837 GCF_059751315.1 Micrasema longulum
TTGACTCATCAAATTTTAGTCCCGTAGCCACCTTTATTTGGTCAGTCCATCTATATGGGATTCTACCCCGGCTTCTCCTACCTTCAACTCGGCCAGACATTATTGCCTTTTCTAGATTGTCTGGCTCACGTCTAGCAATATGTCCAAAAAAAGACAGTATCCTTCTCAAACACACCACTGATAGACGAGTTGTAATATGGAGCACTTCCAGTATCGATGCATTCGTCCTTTTGGCTGTCCAAGGCACTCGCATCAGCCTTCTCCAACACCACATCTCGAACGCATCGATCGTCTTCCTCTCGTAGGCACGCATTGTCCACGTTTCAGCCCCATACAGGAAAACGGAGAATACCAGGGCTTCCATCAACCGCTTTTTTGTGTTTATTGATATACCTCGATCTCGCCAAATCTTCTCCAAACGGTTCATTGCTTCTTTGGCTAAGTTACATTAGGTCAAAAGCAAACCTTTGCGAGTACCCCTGTATTAGTTCCTTCACACAGTGCGGACCAGGTGTTTTTTGCCACAGTGTTCTGTTCTACTTCCGGGCCCATGACATAGGCTCATTATGAGGAGCACATTTGGACAACCCACAGTAGAGCTCTGGGCCTAATAAGGCTTTCTCAGCTCCCAGCCTCGCCAATTCAAAAGCTCCCTTTTTACTGATATAACACACAGTAGACTCTTCTACTCCCAATAGTCTTATACTCCCAATATGTCGATTTTAATATATTCTCACTGATTAAAGAGTATTTGAAACCAAATTCACATTATTGAATTAAATCCCAACCAACCTTCATTTTTTGAGATTTTCACTATTAGTTTGAGTTATTATTTATTAAAAAAGTGCTTGCTTTTAAAGACATTGAAAATGTTTATAAATAATTGGAAAATTCATATGATTATCTATGTAAATAGAGTTACGTATATTGTTAATCTTCTGAACCTAAATTGGACAAACTGTATTTATATGAATAATTAGTAATAAATGAATATTGACTGCAGTTATCACACCTACCATTTTAGTTTTCAGTATTTTATACAGATTTGGCAAAGCCATCAAATAACGCTTTTAAGATATGTAATCTATCATAAGGTGAATTTTCAGTCATAATAATTAACTTTTAGCTATTAGTGTAATAATGTTCGCTATTTTATGGTTTCATGTGATTTGATTTGTTCCATTTTATAGTTTTAATTGTAGAATAATTAAATCAGTCATATCTTAAGCTTCTTGTTTCTTCCACTCTTTTCAAAAGGTACGTTTTATGATCTCTGTGCCTAAATAAGAAAATATTATGATCATTTTAAATTCTATATATTAATTTTGTAAAAGGTTTTTGTTATAAATTTTTTGGCATGTTTTTAATTTGTTTGGAATTTAAACAAACATTTGTTTTGTTGAAAGTTATATCAATTCTCCAGAAAAATGATATTCTACGTACACGAGGGTTTATTGATGTGCTCCATTCCTGTCCCGTTTCGAAGTGGATGAGAAAAGTTTTGTGCCGCCTTATTTTTCTACATAGTCCCCCTGGACTTGTATGGATTTCTTCTGAACGTTTGCCCAACCGCTGCCAACCACTTATCTAAACACCGCCAATCGTGCTCCAGCACACAAGGCATCGGTGTCAATGGGTACTATTCACGAAGCTGGGTTCTTATTGTTCAAGGGTTCCTGGTTTGATATGTTGTCCTTATATAACATTATATTATTTATAATGTTATTTTGGCAAAACAAATTAATTTGAATTTTAAATTTGAATTACTGGAAGAAGTGCATACAAGTCCAGGGGGCTACTTTAATAGATATTTTAAATAGGTTATGAGTGCAGCACACAAATCAACTCTTTTTTATTGTACTGTAAAAATAAAACGATGTATCATTGTATAGATTACAGAAAAATTCAATTTTAATTCAACGTTCGACTAATTTGTCAAATATGGAAGAATTTTTTAAAAAACTCAATGAGGTAACTTCTATTATGTTTCTGTTTCTGGATGATTGATTCAACTTTACATAATTAACTTAGTCTTAACAAATGTTTTGTATACAACGCTAAGGCGTTACTAAGGTAAAGATTGAATATATTTTAAATATATCCAAGTGCGCAGGGATAGATTAAAATTAATATTTATAGAAACGACTAAGGCAAGTTATGTGTAGAATACTTGTGGGTTCTTTTTACATTTTAATGAAAGCGAAACATTTTGTTTATATGAATTTGTGATATAGATAGTATACACTCAATTTCTTATGTTTTTATTTTTTGTAACATTGTTCAGTATATTTGAATGACATGTTTATGCTATAAATAATCAATCGAAATAGATTATGCATATGATTTTTTTCCACTTTATAATACAAGTACTTATTGATTACATTTTTAAATATTAAAAGTCACCTTATAACGTGATTTTACACACACACAGATGACATAGTCTTACTCTCTGACGTATAATAAATAGACGTTTTACTGGCTGGTTCTCAAATTGTGCGTATGTTGCGTTGCTATCAATAATTTTAAAAAAAGAGATAGAAAATAATGATAACATGCAAATGTTAGTGTTTGAAAAGGATCTAAATTGACAGTAAATCCAAGAAATATTATTTTCTCGATTGGTCTGGATGATGTGTAACCTCCTTCTGTATCCTCTCATTCCTACCTGCGGACAAGACTCTAAAATATAGGTTTAGCAGGTTATTCTGTTTCAAATAAAAAATGTATTATATACCATAATGCTAGTGGGTTTTTGTAAATAGATTGAAACAATTGAATTAAACAGTTTTTGTAACCGTTTGTATAATTGAAATTTTGGTCATAAGGAAGAATGACAATATCTGACATAAGCCCTTTATATAATTGCCAAACTCACTGTGAAAAGGGCAATGAAAGCAGCAGCGTTAAATTTGGTCAAAATCGCGGTTCATAAAATTGAAACTTTTAAAAATAAGGTTAATGGTTTATGACAACAATTTTATAAAGTATTTATACTTTAAAAAATTGTTTACGAAACCGAGTTAAGGACCCTCGGTCTTTGAAATGGTTCCCTTTGTTCAAATTTCCGTGTAACCATTACCATAACTATGAAACTGGCTGTCAGTGTATGTTTTTTGTGGTTTAAAATGGTATTTAAAAATAGAACTCATTTTAAACGTTTTCAACTAATTGAAATGATAAATCTGATCTGTTTCACGTAGTTTCTATGCAATTAAAGCATTTTCTCATCACATACCACGACATTATTTTTCTGGTCTTTATGACCTTTCTTTATGAAAGCCCATAAGAAAATGAAGTCAAGGAATCGAAATACAGGCGACTTTCGCACTTGTAACATGTCAATTATTTATACGTCATTGACCTTAGATTTTTTAATCATATTATAACTGAATTTGAAGTTACGCATAACAGTTAGGTAATCAGAGAGTTACAATTTCACAAACATATCTTGTATTATAAGTATAAATTATGGTTGGCTGATAGAATATAAACATTTCACTATCTATTATTTATGCTATCATCTTATAATGTTTTTCACTTAAAATGTTACTATGGATCATTGCACTGATCAAGCTGTAAATGAATTTAAGCTTAGGGATTTTTTCTCTTGTACCCAATAGAGATTATGAATCAATGGGTTACTCTTATCACATCTTTATTCTTCGACATCTTTGCTTTCTTAGGTTAAGACACTGTTTCTTTAATTTGTAACTTACATTTAAATGAAATAAAGTGATTGTTAATTAAGAATGTTTCTTTTATTTACTAACCACCATATTTAGTAATATGACGCCATTTCTTTACATAAGGCGTTTTCCACGCATTACTTTAAGACACAATTTAAATAATCTTGTAATCATCATGGACCTGAAATTTAGTAATTTTGAGCGTAAATTAATATTGCTCATAATTTACATGATGGCAACCCACTGATGTTATTTTATGGTTTGGACGCTTTCTTGGGAGTCCTGGGTTCCATTCCCGCTGTGATCACAATAATTAAAATCTAATTATTTGTTCCAAAGTTGAGTATTTTGTATTGCAATTCACCACTGTAATATAAGGCTTCTTGAGCCGAGTTGTTTGATCACTAGTTGTTCAGTAAATAACAGCATTTATCAATATTATGCCTGGCTGATTACATTTCTTTCCCATCCTTCCCCTGACCCCGAAAGTTGAAATTTGAAACAGTTTAAATTTAACTAAAATTGTTGGGAACAGGAAGAATATTCTAGAGTGGACCAATCAGGAACTTCTTAGCATTTGCTCATGTGGAGAGGAAACCACTTAAAACTCTTCATGAGAAGCCGGCCTGTTGACAGTAGTCAACAGGCGTTCCGTTCCACTAGAAGAGTGTTCGGCATTTTGTGCCCTACTTTAGTTTATTTTACCAATTGCCTGCACTATTTTGAACATATATTCTAGTGTCTTTGGTTCAAGAAGACAATCAGCAAAGAAGAAACATTCCAGAAATAGATTGAGGAATAAACAATACTTGAAATATCAGTTAATGTTTGGACATGAAATTAATATTTTGGGTGATTTAAGAGGTGAAGTATAAGTGTTGAAACTGTTAATAAGACACAACCACTGAAAGTGAGGCAGGAAGATGCTCGGAGTAATATTGAGATAGCTGCTGAGCGCATGAAGGAGCAGTATAATAAGCAACGTAAGGATGCGCATAAGTGTAAATAGGGGAGATCTTGCTTTGTGAAAGCAAAGGATCAAGGATCAATCATGAGATAGATTCGTTGAATGGTGGCCCTTATATGGTTACTAAGATCTTTGCTGATATTGATAGGCATGCTATCAGAAGCATAAAAGGTATGCATGTTTATAAAAAAATCAATTTAACGGTAGCAGTCAATGCTTTAAGGTCTTACAAGGGGGCTCCAAAAGACTCTAGGGAGTCTGATACCCAAGGGAGTTAGGTGGGTCGAGATGATCTGATAGACCTACTGGAGAGTTAGTGCAGTTGAAACAGTTGTATGGAAGCAAGTATGGCAGGGACGAATCGTGCAAATAAGCAATTATGCACTGCTTAGCCTTATAATATATTTTACTTTTGATAATACTGTTTTATAAACATTATAAATCACCGCCACCGCTTATATCTTCCTACAAAAAAATACATATAAAGTGCGCCCTGCGCTCAGACCGTTCTCTCAGTGAACAATGAAACGCGCCGATTACCTTAGCTTATTGTTCCATACAAAAAAACACACTTTATTTTACATCTTTAATCCAGTTTGCTTTTTTTGTATTAAAATAAACTTGCAATTTATTTGAAGATTCTCTAATTGGAAACTAGTGTTTCAAACACCATTTCTGGAAGACTATTTTTCTTTGATGTGATACCGTTGACATATGTTGTATCACATAGGACATGTGGCATTTGAAATGACCGTTTTTGGCATTATTAGTTTTAGAAGGAATCGGCCAGCGCTTGGCGTTGACATTTTAATCATAAAGGAAATATCTACTGAATGTCATTGTGATATTTTTTGTAAACTTTTGTACAACTGTTGTGTTTAAATAGTTTTGAATAAAGCTATGTATATTGCAAAATTAATAATATTTACTAAATGTCATTAAATATTTGTATATAACCACTTACCGACTTTTCTATGTCTACACGTTTCGAGACGTACCCGTCTCTTTGTCAGGACACCAATTAAACCTACATGCAAACCAACATGCAAAACTTATCATACACCTTCACCATAGTTGTTGCACAAAAATATAAAACCAACACGACATGCATTTTAATAAGCACATGTACTGATTAGGACAAACATGCACTGATTAAATTATGAAAATATTCTCTTGTTTGAGAGTTAATAAAAAAAGTAGAGGGAATGGAGGGAGAGAATAAGCTTAATAGGTTTTATAGGGTGACCATACAGTGGAACATCGTATAAAGGACTATATTGGAAGTTTGTTTGATTATTGATCAAAGGAACATTATTTTTTAAAGCTTTCCTAATGTAAAATATTTTCATATTATTTACTTTTAACCCTTGTTATTTGTTTGTAAGATTTTAACTCCAGTATTTTTATTAGTCATGATTTAAATTGACTAGATGATTTGCGAATTCAGAGAAACTATTATTGTGAAGACACCTCATATGTTCTTTAACGAAGAGACGGGTACGTCTCGAAACCGGATATAGAAAAGTAGGTAAGTGGTTATATACAAATATTTGATAACATTTAGTCAAATGTTTGACCACAAAGTTAATGCTTTAAATATTAATAATAATTGTTATTTGAGTTGATTTTCATAGAGCCGCAGAAAAAAAAGACATTTATAATTATATTACTTTTATCATATATTGTGTACTTATATGTAAGCACAAATTTATGATATTTTTTTGGAGATTAGCTATACAAAAAATTACCGCTCGCCACTGAAGCGTGGTCAAAATAAATTCACCAACTGAGTTTTGCTCTATATGAGAACTTCAGAATGACTACAGTATAACATGTGTAATTGCTGTATAAATAATTTTGGAAGATATTGATACATATGCCATGCAGGGACTTCAATAGGACTATATGGGGAGTTCAGATGCCATGTGGGCAATTAAAATCTCACCTACATCAATAAAGGTTTCAGCTCTTTTACTTCACAAAAGTCAAGAAACGGAAGAGTGGATTTGGATGTTTAACCATAGGCAGAATGTTAAATATTGCACAGCGTGTAAAGTGGCCACTTCAACCGACCAATGATAGATCATTTTAAGCCCTGTAAATGCCCAGACTCCTATATTACATTCTCTTAAGTTTTCTTCTACCTTAGTATCATCATTTATTTAAATCATGTCTCTATCATAATGGATTGACTGAAACAATATCCACGTAATGTATCACCAAAATATTATATTAATTACATACCTCATTATGATCCAGTACCGCATAGCATCTAACACCTGGAGTTCTACTGATATTTTCTCACCTCGTGTGTGTCCTTCCAAATCAAGTTTTACTGAAGTAATTATGCGTCCCATATTTTCTTTTGAATAACCGTATTTCACATTGAACCCATTGCTCTAATAATTTTTAAAAGGGTCGGCTATTTTTTTAAGTAATTTTTGTGTAAGATAAGGTTGAATAGCTTCGAAATTGTTTAAAATTGTAAAAAACTGTGATTACTATTAACTACTAAAAAAAAATATGACGGATCACATTTCAGACCAAATTTTTGACGGATAAGCTGTCACGGCCGCCAAATAAATTCCTAGGATATCAATGATTATCTAGACTCCATTAAGATGGCTAACCGCCGCATCACCGTTCATTACGCCTGCTAGATATTGACAGACACCTCTTTCCTAGGAAACAAAGCTTAATAGAATCACCACTTAGAGTATTCTGGGTGTTTTTTAAACCCTGTCACATCAGAAACCACAATGATCAGTATGGGCAAGAAGACATATTAGCATATTAAACAAATATTTAGAACCAATAAAATTTCAAGAAATAAAATATTTTAAAAAACAAATGGTTTCTTACTTCTGCAGGGGAGAAGTGAGGGGAGCGCGGCGCAGTATCAGACTCCCCCCTCCCTTGTCCTCGTTTCTTCCCTGCAGAAGTAAGCAACCATTAGCTTTTTTCGATATTTTATTTTTCAAATTTTATACGTTCTAAAAATATAATTTAATGTGCCAATATGACTTCTTGCTCATACTGATCATCGTGGTTTCGGATGTGACAGAATTTAATGAACACCTTGAATAATACATATAATCTACTCTTAGAGTCGCCCATACGGAGAAAAACAATTCTACTATTAAGTTGGCTACAAATTACAGCAATACAACGGGCCGCAGGTACTCGGGTCGAGAAATGCAAGCGCAAACCAAAACCGTCTGTTACGCGTTTGTTGTTAAAGTAAAAGCCAAACCAAAAATTTCGAACGCTTTGTTCTATGCTATAGAGCTAAAGGGCGGGCTTCTTTAATAAATTATTACTATGAGTTTTTGACAGATAAGCTTACATGGCGGCCAGATAAATGACACCGTTTTCCTAGGAAACCATTCTCTAGACCCCGTTAAGACAGCCGTCTTATAACACCCACCGCATCACCGTATATTACGGCCGCCAGATATTGGCACCGTTTTCCTAGGAAACCATAGCTCTACTGTTCACTGCCATGTATCGTGTATCCCATTACATTGCCCCTTAAAGCGCAGTATTTAAACTATTGACATATTTATAAGTCAATGATTTAACCTTTTTTTTCACAACTGTCACTTTCAAAAATATTTTATTACTACACTTTGAGATTTACTTGGATTTTCATTTTTGAGTTTATCAGGCAGTTTATTAAATTGGGAGAGTCTTATGTTTTCTCGAAACTTTTTGCTAAACTTTTCTGAGTGAAATTTAGACACATTGTCTTATGGATTTTTTGAGTTGCGTGTATTATTATTATAATATAAATATTCAAGGTAAATTTCGAATTTGTGTTAGGTGAAAAATTTATAATATCGAAAATTAAAGAAAACTTTTAGATGAAGATTTTGTATGTCGGTATCTTAGACATGTAAATCTCTATTCAGACGAAGAATATTTCTCTGTTCACTTTTCTGATTCGTGTAATACGGCCTTTTTACTTTCTATTCTGACAAAAAATGTACGGTTCAGACAGGTGTAAAAATCCACACGGCTCGATGAAAAAAACAGGGTGGATTGACTTTTATTGTATTACGAACTTTTACCCGAGGCTTCGCCCGCGTGGTTTTACAGAGAAATTAGATCATTTATTAGTTTGGTTGTTTAACAATAAGAATTTTCCAGATAAAATTCCATATTTTTTCGACTTAAATGGCCTGTATCGATTGCTATATTTTATCATTAAACTATCGCCATGCAAAACAACGACGATCCTTTAATTTATGGGGACGCGACATAGTATGGTTATTATGTTTTAATATTTATTTATTTTTGTACTAGGAATTTTCTCGAGGAAGCATTTTTTTTCTTCATTTAAAATAAGGATTAGCATGGATATGAATAAAGTAGGTAGATAATAATTTAAAAAATATTTTTTAATGTTTATTCAATGGGCAAACAAATGCACCAAACAGTACACTATAAGGCCAATTAATTTCTACTCGATTTTATTTTAGGAATTATCCGAGAGAAGCCACTGAATACATAAAAAAAAACAAAATAATAAAATATATGACTAATTTTCAATTAAATTAAATATTTATTTAAAATACCTTATAAATTACAAACTAAAATCAAAGATGTACATATTATAAAAAGAAAAAATGCATAAAAGAGACTTTTATCTTGTCAAAGCAGTTGGAAAATCCTGCTCTGAAAAACCCGTTCGGATACATTTTATTTATTTAATGCACAAAATACACAATTTTACATAGACACAATTATATGTTTTTTTATGTCCCGACTTGTTAAGAAATTCCGTGTTAAGTCGGGACTCTTCGATATATATATCTAAAATATTTATTTACATATTAAAACGATATACAGGTAATCAAAACAATATGCAAAATAATCAAAACAATTTACAAAATAATAGAAAAATAAAAATAATAAAAATTTATAATACATATCGAAAATGGAATCAAAAATTATATAATAATACGTATGACAGTGATGACATACACATATACGATATACGTATATGGATAATAATGAAAACAGCAGCGATGTTATGCATTTATTCCCGAAGCAATCTCATACAGTGGTTTCTACCCCTCGATACAATCCAGTTATGGATCTTCATCTTAAATATAGACGTTGTTTTGGAGAACTTAATATGTTCATCCAAGACGTTGAACACTCTTGAAGCTATATATGAAAAGTGTCTACGAGCAAACATCTTACGCGTTCTTGGTATTAAGTAGTTTAGGTTATATTTTTTTATTTATATCCCTACAGAGATGAAGTAGAATTTTTTTTTTTTTTCAAATTCAGGATTATGGATATTCGAGCGTTTACAGGGCTTATGACCTGTCATTGGCTGGGTTAAGTGGCCACTTTAAGTACTACAACATTCCCCATTCCGCTTATTAGCGAATATCCACACAGATAACATTTTTGATTTTTGTATATATCTTACTAAACGAGAAACCATTCACAAGCGAGTTGGAGCGCCATCTATGTTTTGATATTGAAGTTAAGTATTTTAATTAGCAGATTACTTTATTTTATGTAGTTAAGACTCATCTAATGTAGTTTAGGTTACGCGAAAACCTCGTACGGGCATTCTGTTGAGACCTCCTTCCGTAGTCGCCTGACCAGAAAACTGTCAATACATTTTTGATATAGATTTGACAAATATCAAGAACTTTTAGCAATTGAAAAGGGTTCAGATGGGTAGGTCGGAGGGCACCGAAACATAACTCTAAGAATAAGTTTTTGCGTCTTGATTAGGGGGTTCATGACAACTGTCGAGCAACCTCCCCAGCCAATTATGCCATAAACAGCCACCGAATGAAAAAGCGCAAAGTAGACATTTTTAAGAGTGCTAACGTCCAGGATTTTTCTGAGTGAGCTAAAGACATGACACAGTTTTCTTAATAGATTAACATCCAGAGCGATGTTGTTTAGCATAGCGGTAACCATTTCAACAGGTATAACCATCGGCTGGTTGATCCTGTATATTGGAATATGAAACAATACATGCCAACGCCGTCTTTGGTAATTATCAGGAACATACAAACCTGCTCATCATAATCTCAGAATTATGGATCATACCGCGCAACAATCGATAAAAATGTGTAGTCAAATACACATTCCTTCTAGTCCCTAAGCTGTCGTAGCCAAGCATGTCCTGGAGAAATTCGACCGAGTAGAGCCAATAATAATAACCGCACTCTCTCATGTAGAAATATCTCGGAAACTTCTTTTGGATTTTTCGCATCATAAGTGAGTACTTCAGTTCATGTGGCCCCCAAATCGTCGAGCCATTCTCGAGTCTACTTTGCACCAAGGAGTTGTAAAGAGTTTTCAGTACGCGGGTATTTTTGAAAACCCTGGCAGTACGCAGAACAATTCCTAACATCTTCAATGCTTTACCACTGATTGTCTCCATGTGTTCATGAAATGCCAGGGTGCTCACAAATTTAACGCCAAGATCCGTTACATTCTATGTTCGTAGCAGATTCTAGTCATTCATTTTGTAGCGAAAAAACAAAGTTTTTGGAAACGAGTGAAAGACGTGATTGAGCACTTGAAAGCATTAAACATAAGTTAGTTTTGCCTTGAAGTGTAATGGTCAGCGCATTTGCCTACCATGTGAGAGGTCTCGGGTTCTATTCCCGACATGGTTGAAATGAAATATTTATTTAAAAGGGTTTTCATAGTCCCTGAAGCGTAAGACTGATAATCTTACCTTCGTGTAACAAAACAAAATATGATCAAGATACGCTGCAATTGGTTTACCAATGCAGTGTCCTATGCACCATTAGGTGCGAAAAGGGAATGATGATGATAATGGTTCGCCTTCCTCCTTCACATATGGGTATATTAGATATATATTCTTACTATTAATATGTATTTCATTGCTATGCATTTATCCTTTATTTTTTTAATACTCTATTTCACCTCTTATGTATGTTGTAAAAAAACAAAAATAAGTAAATAAATATTTAAAAATTGGCTTGGAGAAGACGAAGATTGAAAATTTTACCGTGTCGTGTGGATTTGGATGATGTGTGTGAAATGGGCCTTAAGCTCTAAACACTTTTCCCCATTTATTTAATAAGATATGTTTCCCACGATTATTGTTAACGCTAAAGTTATTGCTACCTTGAACTTACGAGGGTCACCCACAAAATAAGGTTAAAACCATGTTAAAACATTTATGTAGGATCGAAAAATGCTTGCATTGAATTGAAATTCACAGGATAATTCACAAATATATTAAACTGTTTTTCAGCGTAATCGTTGTCAAGTTCAAGACATTTCTGTAATCAGGGTTTAGTTTTTGTACGCTAGTGTCATAGAAATCCGCCGCCAGCTGTTTTGGGTGCTTGTTCACTGCTTCTTTAACCTGTGTTACTATTGCTCTGCAAACTCAAAAAACAGATGATCACGTGAATTTCGCACGGACAGGATATGGCGGAAACGCGAGACGTGCTCTCCATCGGAAAAAAAACTGGGACATAACAAAATCACCGACAAACACGCGCAATCAAATTAACTGACCGTTAAGGATCCTCCCCTGTGCGCCAGGTGCGCCAACTTTAGAACCAACCAGAACTCAGAAGCCTTTGTAACCTTATTTTGTAGATGACCCTAAGAGTTTTAAAGCTAAGAAAAAAACGTTATATCCACAGCATTAGGCATTTTCAACAATATTTTCCCTATCCGCACCAAATGGAGCACTGGCACTCCAATTACAACGTATCTAGATAAATTTCGTGAAATGGAAAGTAAGGTGATCAGTCTTATGCTTCAGGTGCCAGACCAGGAATGATGAAATATTGCAGTGTAAACCACATTTAAAATCAACTAAAAACGTAGAAGGCCGTCAATGACGATCTTTAGACTTTATTTGGCGGAATTAAGGGGCGCTGGATTGACGTGGGAAGAGGCAAAAGTACTGGCTGGCGATAAAGTTTCCTGGAGACAACTGGTGATGTCCACATGCTCCACTTAGGAGTGGATGTGGAAAAGAAGAAGAAGAAAAACGTTTAAGGACTAAACTAGCAGTTCAATCGGCCTCTTAACACATTGTTTAACATTCACAATTTTTCCTATGCTTGAAAGTCCATATTTATTCATCTATTTGTTGATTTTCGTGAAGGACGAAAGTTGTGATCAAAGAGCTGAAACCAATATTGATGTGGTTGAGAGTCATCTGACTGAATTATTCCACCCACGTACTATGTAACGCCTAAAAATATTTTTCAACCTGTCCATGACTGGTCACAAACCCTGTAAATGGCCAGACTTTCATATTTACTTTTTAAAAATGTTATCCATCTATGTTGTTTTATGTTAAATTTTATGACTCCCCTGGGGATAAAATCCAGTTTATGTCTACAAACATTTGGACAACCTGAATTTATAATAAAAACAAAAACCCCTTAATTTTGTTATAATAATAAGACGGGAGTATAAAGGTTTGGGCATTTATGGAGCTTAAGCTATGGTGTCTGGTGTCCTATGAGAGCGATGCCGTCATTTAACAGCTGTCATGTGACGGTGGATGACGTCATTTAAACGATATTTGTATAAGTATAGACCAATGGTGCTGGTTTCCTAGAGAGCGTTGATTGCGAGCAGAATGTTAAACATCGGTGCCGCCATTAACAGAACGGCCTGTCTTACAAACAGTCTTCGATCGGTTTTTCTCGTGTAGCGGTGAACATTTTTGCCTGTCAAAACTGTCAAACGTGATGTGAGCTAGTATCATTGGCGAAATATTAATTGACTTTTCAAAAAATCACTAAGTTTTATATAACGTGAACACAAAGACTACATAAAAGTCCTGTTAAAACAAAATTTGTAAAGAAATATCGGGACAACACTTGAGAAATCAAATATGTTTAGCTCATGTTAATAACAAACAAATCATATGCAAAATTATGTTTTTTTTTAAATTTAGTTTAAAAAAGTTATATTTTGTTATTATTATTGATTTATATATGTAGTAACAAAAAATATACTTTCTTGTTTCTATTACAATCTACTTTTACATATTTAGTTAATGTTATAACTGTAACTTTCCAAAAAAGAGAGTCACTCTCCAGCTCTTGTGCTTGGAGAGTGACTTACACTGTTATAGTTGTTATTTAGTCATTTGAAGTTACATTATTTCAAATGAACACGAGAAAACAACATAAAATTATACGAAATTAAAGGAGAAATAAAAATTTATACTACAGTGATATTAATTAAAATAGAATGCTGTTTTTATTAGGGTTCCAAAAAAAATTTACTTTGAATTTATTTAGTGATATATTCATTTATAGTTCATTGAAGGGATTATTATAAAAGAAAAAACCGTATCGAAACATTTCTTATAATAATATTATTTCTAGGTAATTGATTTCTACATTATGACTACTGAAAAATATGACAGGTCCCGGGCGCTTATTCTAGCGCAAACTTTTGACAGCTACGCTGTTACGGCCGCCAGATAACGACACCGCTTTCCCTATATTTACATTTCTAGATACCGTTAAAGACAGCCGTCTTATTACTACTTTAAAAGACATTTTCGACATAAATAAATTAATAGAGAAGTTATATTTTAATGGATCTTTACAGTTGATTTAATTTCCTGTTAAATGATTTTCACCTTTTAAAAATATTTTGCTTTGAAGATATGTTTTATATATAAAAATGTTATTTTGCACATATGAAATTACGATTTAGTAGGCCATGAACATTAATAATTGGATAAACGGTACACAGTTAGGATTATTTCTAAAATTTACTGCCAATTTTAAGTTAATCTCATAATAATTTACATGTCAAAACTGGTTTTAATTTTTAACATCTCAATTTCGTTACAAAACGCTCAATTAAATACAATCATCGACATATTAATACATGGACGCGCCCTATAGAGTAAAATATTTTAAACAGTAGTGACAGGAAAACGTACCCGAGTTTGTTTATTTATACCAGAACTGCATTCAACGATCATCCGAGCAGGTACCTACATATGCTACATATATAAAAAGTTTGTATTTTAATATTAAAACTTAATATTCGTATTTGGTGGATCCCATTTCATTAATTTCTTTTCACTGTATTTTGGGTATTGGAAAAATAATATTAACTCCCGTTTATTATATTTTAAAAGCATTTTATAAAAACGTATTTTGAAAGCGTATATTAATATGTCAATCGATACAATGGAAAACGGAACGGGAAAAGATTTACCGGCGTTGGTCAAAGTCAATATTCGAAGTTTCTATTCTATCCGATAGCAAGATTATTGTGGGTATTTGTAAAAATAACAATATTCAGGGATTATTTCGGATGGTTAAATAATATGTTACTAATTACTCAACCAGCAAAATTGCATTTAGTCTGTGTTTAATGTGTACCTAACCAATTTCGCTACAGTCAAATTTCATTATGTTTAAAATGTTACCAGAATTTTTTTCTACGGTAAATATATTACTGGTAAAATTTTATTTGATTAAACATGTTATTAACTATTTTATGGTCCATTTTTTATCAGGTTATAGTATTTTACCGTAATAATAATATGGGTTGAACATTGTATTAATTATGTAACCGGCAAATTTTCATTATTTTATTTACATATACGCCTAATGGGCATTTTAAGGACATATTTATACATAGAAAATTATTATGAAAGAAAGTAGAAAGACACAAAGGTATATAGTAGACTTGGAGGGAGTGGAAGCGGGAGAGAGGTGTTTATAATTGAATTTGATTCAGTGATTTTATGAAAAAAGATAACTTGTTATCAAAGAAATCAAGACTGGTATGTTTGTTGGCAGACTTCTGGGCACAGGGGAATGAAAACCATAGTTAGTTCTATGCGTATCGGTATGAACAAGTAAGTTTTTGTTATAACGAATATGTTACTAATATTGTTATAGTCAAAATTTCATTAC
The DNA here is from genome assembly GCF_059751315.1 of Micrasema longulum. Taxonomy (NCBI): domain Eukaryota; kingdom Metazoa; phylum Arthropoda; class Insecta; order Trichoptera; family Brachycentridae; genus Micrasema; species Micrasema longulum. The sequence goes on from NW_028279712.1 coordinate 15,585, forward strand.
ATTAAATATGTTACCAATTATGTTGCTGCCAAAATTTCTTTCAGTTAGCCATGTTATTAATTCTACTACTGTTAAAATTGTATAAGGTACTAAATATGTCACAAATTATTTATGTAGCCGGAAATATTTAATTACGTTAAATATGTTACCAATTTTGCTACTGTCGAAATTTCATTAGATTAAATATCTTACCAATTATGTAATCGGCAAAGTTTCATTAGAATCAATATGTTACCTAAATTCTATTAGATTTAATATGTTATCTTATCTTGTTATTAATTCAACTATTGTTAAAATTGTATAAGGTACTAAATATGTCACAAATTATTTATGTAGCAGGAAATATTTAATTACGTTAAATATGTTACCAATTTTGCTACTGTCGAAATTTCATTAGATTAAATATCTTACCAATTATGTAATCGGCAAAGTTTCATTAGAATCAATATGTTACCTAAATTCTATTAGATTTAATAAGTTATCTTAAAAATTTCATCCAGTAATAAACATGAATAACGTTATTTAAATTTTGACCAACATTTTTTTAAAATAAAAATTTAAGAGAAGATTTGCCTTAAATACACTAAATTAATGTTCATATTAGTATTATATTCATTTTACTTCTCATTAGAGCCGTAAAATGAAATTTAACTTTTTCTTCCCAAAAGTTTTCAATGTCCTGGATGAACATATTATTTTCTCCAAAACGAAAGCCCTTTTAGGAGAAGTATACAAATTTGAATTTTGTCTAAGGGAAGAGACCATTGCAGGTGACAGCTGCAAGAAATTGCAAAGATTTTTATATAGTACTTCTAAGCGTGTAGTCCAGATGTTTATTAAAATTTATGTTTGAGTAATAATTTTTATTTGAAGTGTTCTTAAAAAATATGCATGCTTCCAATTTATATCATGTTGTATCCCAACTCAACACAGGGCCTCATGTAATTAGGGATACGTAATTATTTTTTGTAATATATATCTTTATATGAATAAATAAAATAAATTAACGAAATCTCAAAAAATGAATTTATAACTCTTTCCCAGTGGACTATTTCTCCTATCACCCTTAAAATATTATAATTATATGTGCAAAATATATTGAATTGACGCCTTTGTTAAAACTAGCTATGCTTCGATTGCTTATATTTTTTACTAAATAGGTACATGGGGAAAAAATGTAAAGTGGTTTATTACGAGGGCGGTTTAATAAGTCAGTGACATTTTTTATTTCCCGGGAAGTAATTTTAAATGCAACACTGCTCCCGTCAACTGCCATATATTAATAAACTACTAACTGTCAATTTTTGAGCAAGCTGCGTCATTTAGTTTGTGTTTGACAGCCATTGAAAGCAGATAACCTCGTGAATATGAACGAAAACCGAAAAAAGGTGAATTTCGTGTGCTGATTAAGCATTATTTTTTGTACAAAAAAACCATCACCCAAGCCAAGGAGGGGCTTGATAAATATTATGGATAATCTTCATCACCAATTATTTCAATGATTAAGAAGTCATTAAATAAAATCCATGGAATGATATTGGATGATCGGTGAATGAAAGTGCGTGAGGTGGTTGAGGCTGTGGACATCTTGACTGAGCGGGTACATCACATTTTACATGAATATTTGGCCATGGATGCCGCGATTGCTCACACCCGACCATAAACAAACCGTTTGACCACTTCAAAGGAGTGTTTGGCGATGTTCAGCAGCAATCCAAACGAGTTTTACCATGGACAAAATATGGATCTATCACAACACGCCAGAGACCAAAGAACAATTGAGACAATAGGTTTCTTCGGGTGAACGTGCACTAAAAAAAAAATCAAGGTTTGTCTGTCGGCCAACAAGGTCATGGTCAAAGTTTTTTTTTAGATGTACGCGGTGTCATTCACATCGATAACCTTGAAAAGGGTAAAACAATCACCGGTGAATATTATTCATAGCTTTTGAACAGATTTTATATTGATTTAAAGCAGAAACGACCTCATTTGGCAAAGAAAAAAGTGATGTTCTATCAAAACAATGCGCGGGAGCATACGTATGTAGTCAACATGGCAAAAATCCATAAATTGGGCTGGGCTATGAACTGCTACCTCACCCCATCCAGCAGAGATATTCTGTAGGTTTAGCCCCCTGCGACTATTTCCTGTTTCCAAACCTGAAGAAATGGCTAGGCGGTAAGAAATTTAGTAAGAACGAAGAAGTCATCACCGAAACATACGCCTATTTTGAGGGCCTTGAGAAAACCAATTATTAGGAAGGAATAAAATAATTGGAAAAACGCTGAATTAAATATATTGAGCTAAAAAAGACCATGTTGAGAAGTAAAACGCTTATTTCCAGAAAAAATATATTTTCAGAAAAAAGTCACTGACTTATCAAACTGCCCTCGTATATTTTATTTATTACGGTTTGTTCGAGGCAATCAATTTACATTTCTGATGCTACAATAAAAACACTTTTCTGGTTTTATTTGGAGAATGTAAAGAAGAATCAACCTTAGAAGCCCATTTCTAAAAAAATGCATAATTGAAAAACTAACTCTGCTCACATACTTCTTTCAGTCTAAGCTTATCGCTGACGCAAATAATTACGGAAAATTAAGATTTTTCTGCAGTCGGAATCCTTATAACTGAGGGGCGTGAATTTCAAAAATTTAAAGATGAACAGAACTTCTCCACGCCTCTTTATCTTCAGTAAGGTAAACCGCGTTCGCAAGGGTAGAATTGAACGTAGTTATGCAGAAAGCAGCCAGTCCATAATTTTGAAAAATGCGATATTAGTGTCATCGGGTGTAGTAAGGTCAATTCTATGTTTTGCTAAAAACAGCCAGACCGCTTTCATACAAAAAACTGTAATTATCATTTTCTGAAAATAGTGTCGATCACAAAAACGGCATTTCTCAATTTGCAGAAAAACACCCGCAGGACTAGAAAAGTCCAACTGTTGAGTAGATTTGATTATTCACTCTTTTCACAAATGTGCTATCTCAGTTTCACTTTTCTATAGCTTGCTGCTTTCTGCATAAGCACGTTCAATTATCAGTCTCTATGACCTGATCGATCTATCTGATAGTGGATCTACCACTCGGTCTTCTTCCAAGCTCGCTGCCCAGCATGAAAGTCTTCTCGAGGTTCGTACGTTCTCGTCTCAAGATATGGCCAAAGAAACGTAGAATTCTTATTGAAGATTTAGAATACGCACTGATGTTTATTTAAATTCAAATTTTTTTCTTGTCGGAAAATTGCATTTTAATCATGCGTCGGACACCATATACAATGACATAAATTACATTTTACATTTTTTTTATACGTCACAGCATAGAATTAAGAATAGTCAAGAAGGAGCGTAGAATCATATTTGAATGCATCGGACTATGTCCAATAATTTTCTCACTATACCTCACTTTTGCCGCGCGTATTCGTGATGTCGCCGCGTAATGTACCACGATGGGAAAAAATAAAATTATAACATTATAAGGTAAAAAAAAGCAATCTGTTAATTTCTCTAAAATTTTATTGTGCAAGTGGAAATATTGATTGATACAACAGAGTAGATAAGTAAAGGGTCATTTAATAAAAGTAATTGAATTAATAAACTTTGAACTTCAAATATAAAACAAATTTTATTTTACATAAAACGGATATTTTTATATCATGTTAAATAATATTTGATGTTTTAAAGATACTGTCGATCAAATGTCCACGATAAAGTTGTTTAATACGAGATCCATTTTCATTAGTTCTCTCATTAGATGAGCAAAGTAGGGTAAACAAATTTACTACCCTGGCAACACTAATGAAACGTTCATTTTGTTTCTTCGACAATCTGACAGATGGAAAAATAATTCAATTTTTAAGTAATGCATTCATTTGCTAATTATACATGAAATGTGATTGAATCCTGTTTCTTTAAGATCCTAGCAGTATTTCTGCACTTTAAAATGACACAACACGACATAGCTGAATTAAAATCAGTAGTTGCGTACTGAGCGACGTCTACAAAGAAACTAATGGGTCGAAACGTAAACCTACTCATTTATGAGTAGTTTAGTCGCCTTCTGTTTGATGTGCGTATGCGGTCTCTGGACTATTTTTAATTATATGCGTCACAGTCAAAGTTAAGCTGGCTCAAAGTGTTAATACATTGGCATGATTTGGCAAATTACTGTAATAATCAGAGTTGGATAGATGTAACTTAAAAGAGTTTTTTACCATAATAAAACGCCATTATATTTTTCATGTTTCATCTATGATAATCTGTGTCATTTTTTTTAGTTTGTTATTTGGCAAAAATCTACATATTTTATGTTTTACATGTATTATAACTGTTTTAATAATTTGAATGTGTTACTAACAGTTGAGAAATATTTATTAAAAAGAAAACAACAGCCATTGTAAGAAAAAAATACAATATCTACAAATAAACCAAAATTATAGGCCAATTACATAATATTTTTTATTCACTCAATACAATGTAACTTCTATGCAAAAAAATAAAATAACCCAGTAGCTTTTTAAGTAAGGAAGAATTAGACCAGTTTTTTTTCCTACCATGGACCACCTGTTGGCGGACGTTGTGGACCACTATTTGGCGGTTATATAAATTAGGATAAGGTCGATTATTTATTTATTTAAACACTTTATAAACATGAACAGTTTACATGCATGTGCATAAGGGCGGGAATATTGCCTTAAGGCAATTTATTCCTTCCTACCCAACCGTACAATTTGAGAAAATCAGTGGTATATGAACATATTGTTGGTTTATTAATGATTTCTTTATGAAACAAGTAAAAAAATACTTAATATCTACACTTTACTATGAAGAGAGAAAAACTTAAATATTCAGGAAGTGACATTGCATACTTGATTTGAATGTAAATAAAAAAGCGGCGTCTCTGACATACGTAGGTAGATTAGATTAGATTATTAAGATTTTTCTATACACCAAACATGTACAGTATTACTAGAGGTTAAAAGTATGAAATTAATCAATAAAATTACATTATTTTTTCAATGTTATATTGATTTACTTCATTTTTTTATGGCGCGATTTTGAAAGAATAGCGTTTTAAAATGGCAAAATTGATTTTATTATTTTTGTCAGACTAGCCTTAAAATGCTTTTAAATTACCTCCGACGATATAAGGTATATCTATATCGCATATATTTGAAAAGCCGACAGTCATCTGTGGTTAAGTAGCCCTGAATCGTTACGTTTGTAGTTAGTGTAGTTACTAGAAGTCAGCAGCACTATTTCACAAAAACATTCAACACACAGCACTCGAGCGGTCAACACCGCTCCGTTTACAAAAAAAGTCATTCTACATAACAAAATGTAACACTCAACGTTCACTGACTTTAATAACAATTTAAAGTATAGAAAAAGTGTGTTATTTTATAATTTGTCAACGGTCTAATTGCAGTTTAAGAAAAAAATTGCAATTAAATAATATTGTGTTTTTGTTCAGTGGAATTAACAACTTGTGAATAATTAAGGATCTTTCAAAGGAGCTGATTTTCGCCAAATTATATCCATTATAGATTTTATTTTACTATCTAAAACGGTAAGTAAACAAAATATATTATTTTACTAAATTGTTGAAAAGTAATAAAAAAATTATTTGTATTATACATAATTTCCCTATCCGCACCCAGTGATACATAGGACACTGTAAATGTTTTTAGTTATAAAAGAAATATTTTCTAATTTAGATTAACTCTTCAATTTTTATTATTATAGACATATTTCCTAATTTATATTAACGTTTAATTTTTAAATTATTAATGGTATATTTTTAAATTTATATTTACGCTACAATTTTTATTAATATCGGTATGTTTTCTAATTTATGTGTATTTTTAATTTTTCAAATATTATTATTATGATTTGTATTTTTTAAGCATCATTTAATGAAAAAAACACAAATAAAAGAAAGTCCTGCCTAAACACAGGAATTTCCTAGCTAGTCGGGACCTGAAACAAAGAACCTCCGTACATTTTAAATCTGTAATGTAAATAAATACTTACGTTTGCGGCATATATAAAACCAAATGTATCAAAATCAGTAGATAGAAGAACTGTAGAAATATGGATGCTCAATCATAGGCAAAATGGTGAATGTTACACAGTGTGTAAAGTGGCCACTTAAACCAGCCAATGACAGGTCATAAGTTCTGTAAATGCCTAGACTTCCATATTCCCTTCTCTTAAATGTTCTCCATCCCTGATGTAATTTGTTTAATCTTAATGACTCCCTAGGGAGTGAAAGTGAACTACAGTATTTTGTCTACAAATATTTGAACAAACTCAAAATGTTGTAGTTTATAACGATTGTAAATTAAAGAATTTATTTAAAACGAGCTTTTATTAGTTAATCGTTATGGTTTGATAACTTATATCACCGCCATTAAGTAAATTTATGAATTCGTACATGTTTATGTACCGTGAAAATATTTCTAATTTATCACTTCTCTTTGGTGATTAATTATTGATTACACAGTGTGAATATTTAAAAACATGTAACAAAAGCACAGTCAGAGAATAAATATTCTAGTGGTCATGAAGTCTATAGTAAGATTATACAGGATTATTGGTAACTCGAAGCATTCCCGGTAGGACGAGGTAGGGGTTCACAAATACAAGAAATTTAAGTACCCCAAATCCGAATGTGAATATATTCAAATTTAGCGATTTTATGAAATATACAATTTTTCGGGCCCTAGTGAAAAAATAAAAAATAATCGGCTAATTAAATGCCATTAAAATATCTTTTTATTTGTCGGTGACAAAAACATTTTAAATGTGACTATTGTTACCAATGATGTTTTATATTTTACTGTTATTTTTTTTATTATTTGCCAAAAAAATTCATACAGTTTAAAAAAACACTATGATACTAAACGTATAAATTACTTATAAAGCTTTTCAAAAAGTATAAAATTCAATATTTTTACTTAAAAAACACAATCAAAAATACATTTTTACCTAGTGTAAGTACGGTGAATCTAAAATGAAGGGTTCAATAATTTTCGATTATTAAATAAAAGAAAAGCATAAATTGATTTTTTTTTATATAGATCTTGCTCAATATCTCCACGGTTCCGAATTCAAATACAGATCCGTTACTTCACTTCAGTTTTTGCGACTCGAGATGAGAATGTGGTCTTCATTTGCTCGGCCGCACTCTTGATTTTTTCTTTGAGTTCTTCTAGAGAATTTATTGGGGTCTCGTAAACCAAGTCCTTCA
>NW_028279713.1:0-43844 GCF_059751315.1 Micrasema longulum
TGAGACCTCTTGCATGGTAGGCAAATGCGCTGACCATTACACCACGAGACCGACGAATATCACCATTAAATGTATATTCACCATATGTTTAAACATCCAAATTTCTGCCATTCTTCCAAATGGTGAAATAATACAGCCAAATGAATCTCACCTACATTAATAACAGTTTGAGTCTCAAACTTTAAAAAATCAAGATATTAAAGAATTTGTGAAATACAGATGTTCAAGCATAGGCAGATGTTGCAACAGAGAGGGAAAACATTTTTGAGAAGGGAATATGAATATCTAGGCATTTATATGGCTTATGACCTGTCAGTTGGCTGGTTAAGGTGGCGAAAAAATAATAAAAATTGGAAAATTGATTTCAGACGTTGCCTAGTAGGTGAATTGGTTCAGCCGGATGAATCTCACCCACATGATAGAGATTTCAGTTCCTTTACTTTGCAAAGGTCAACGGATGGAAGAGTTGCAGAAATGTGGATGTTTAAACATGGGCAGAATGGTGAATGATTTATTTATTTATTAAGGAAATCATACTAACTAACTAACTAACTAACCATCACGCCATTTCCCCAGAGGGGTAGGCAGAGAGGATAGAACGCCACACCACTCTGTCCTGGCACACTTCCTTTGCTTCCTTCACATTCATACATCTTCTCATGCACGCACGTCGATTATTCCGACTTTTCACATGACCACTTTCAAGAATTTGTTGTACTCGATCATGCCATGTCTTTCTCGGCCTTCCTCGACTTCTACAACCAGACACATTCGCATCATAAATCTTTTTAGCCGTTCTTTCATCATTCATTCGCTCCACATGACCGAACCATCGCAAAAGACCTTTCTTAATTTTGTCGATAATGCTTAACTCAGCCTTGCATTCTGCTCTAATTTCGACATTAGGGCACCTATCATACATTGTTTTTCCGCACATTCGCCTGAGGGATCGCATTTCAACAGCATTCAGTCTACTTTCGTCCCTTTTTTTCCAACTCCACGCTTCGCTTCCATACATTAGGGTTGGTACCAGAACTCCATTATGAACTGCTAATTTAGCCTCTTGCGATAGACACTTATTCTCTATATAAATACAAGGCACAAAAGAACAATTAAAAAAAGTAAGACCAATTACAGATTTCACATTAATTTATAAAATAAAAATATAAATATTAAATAAAAAGTACATAAAAGGGAGAAGACATTGTATAGCTCCAACTCTACTTTCCTCCCTCTCTCTCTGCTTCCATGAACATTTACATTTCTTAGTAAAAATTCACAATCAACAATAATTAATTAGATGCAGGTAGTAGATGTACAGGTAGTGGCGGCCTCCGTGGTGTAGTGGTCAAGACGCTGGACTCACGCACGGAAGGTTCCGGGTTCGCTTCCCGGTGAGAACACAAAAATTAAAAATGTGATTTTTCTCAAGCCTGGTTGTTCTGTAATGTAATTCACCACTGTAATTGGGCCTCCTGGCCTGTTGTGGTGCAAAAAAAATAAATGAAATGAAATACATATGAATAAGTAAAAATTAAGTGTTGAAATTAAAAGATAAAATTAAAATTAAAAGTTTAAATTAAAATTAAAAGTTAAAATTAAGAATTAAAAAAGTTAAAATTGAAAAATAAAATTAAAGGTCAAAATTAAAAGTTAAGCAGGAGATAAATTAAAAATGTCTTTAACAGATCTGATAAAAATATGGTATTTACAGTGTAATATGTCGATGTCACTAAAACTGTCATTATGGGTAATCTGTATTCCTCGAAGAGTGCTATTTTTCATATAATTAGTCATTGAGTTAGGAATGTCAAAGAGTACAGATTGACGAGTTCTACGGACAGGGACTCGATATGAAATGCTTATAACAATTTCAGGGCTATCCATTAGGTTATTAACAATTTTGTAGAGAAAGCTCATATTCAATGATACACAATGTGTTAAGTGGCCCCTTAAAATGAGAGGTTATAAGACCTGTAAAATATTCTCCATCTATGTTGTAATATTACGTCAAAATGAAAGTAACTTATTGTTTTGAAATAACCAAATACGCACCTCGACAGGGGCCCGGTACCAGTGGTGTTGACCGCGGGAATGGCCTGTATACTGACAGACTCCAGTCGCGTTGGTCCTTCAGCTTCCAACTGCGCTGCCGTTGGTTTTTTAAACCTGCAATCGTGATATAAAATCCTCGTCAGAACTGCCCATAGGTCAGGGGCGAATCGTACAAATAATCGATTATGCACAGCCTACCATTATTTTTATTTAAAAAAAAAAATATATTTTCTTTTATTTAGGAAACATACAGTACAGTTACAAAGTTTTATATTTTACACAGTTAGACTTAAATCTAATGGACCAGCGAAGTTTCCATATTATAAAGTAATTATATGTAAGGGTATTATTTAAAGTACAAAAAAGAGAAGGAAAAAAAAATATAAATAGAATTAACATATTACAACAGAGATGAGGAACATTTAAGAGAAGGTAATATGGAAGTCTAGGCATCTACAGGGCTTATGACCTGTCAATGGCTGGTTTAAGTGGCCACTTTACACACTGTGTAACATTCACCATTCTGCCTATATTTGAACATCCATATTCCTTCAATTCTTTCATCTGTTGATGTTTGCGAAGTTAAAGAGCTGAAACCTTTACTTATGCGGGTGAGATTCACCTACATACTAGGCAACGCCTGAAAATGTTATTTTTTCAATTTCTATACTTCTCCATGGACCAGGTAATTTATCAACAATATTTTGAGTTTGTCCAAATTTTTGTAGACAAGGACTGGATTCAACTCCCTGGGTAGCTGGCAGAATGGTGAATGTTACACAGTGTGTAAAGTGGCCACATAAACCAGCCATTGACAGGTCATAAGCCCTGTAGATGCCTAGACTTTTATATTACCTTTTCTTAAATGTTCTTCATCTCTGTTGTAATGTGTTAATTATATTTAGTTGATAAAATTTCAGTAAAGTTATATTTGACTTTTGATATTAATGTTTTATAGTCACCACGTTAATGCGAAAATAAATAAAATAATTATTACTCAGTATAAATCACCACCACTGTTTACATCTTCCTACAAAAAAATTATCTATGAATTGCGGCCAGCGCCCAGCCCGTTCTCAGTGAACGATGAAACTAGCCGATTACCTCAGCTTATTCCTCCATACATAAAAGTACACCATATTTTACATCTTTAATCCAGTTGTGGTTTTTTCGTACTAAAACAAACTTGCCGATTACAAATATTAACTTGAAGATTCTCTATTTGGAAACCAGTATTTTGAACATTATTTCTGAAGGACTATTTTTCTTTGATGGGATAACGTTGACATATTATGTATCACATAGGACATGTGGCGTTTGAAGTGGCTATTTTTGGCATTATTCATTTTAAAAGGAATCAGCCTGTGCTCAGTGTTGACAGTTAAATCATAATGGAAATATCTGCCGAATGTCATTGTGGTGTTTTTTAATAAACTGTTGTACAAGTATTGTTTTAAAATAGTATAGAATAAAGTACATATATCGCACGGTTGATAATAATTGTTTGAGTTAATTTTCACAGAACCACAGAAAAAAATGTTATTTATGATTATAATGTTTACTTATATTCATTGCAACAGAGAGGAAAAACATTTTTGAGAAAGGAATATGGAAATCTAGGCATTTACAGGGCTTATGACCTGTCATTGGCTGATTTCAGTGGCCACTTTACACAGAAAGAGATGAGGAAATGTGGATGTTCAAACATAGGCAGAATGGTGAATGTTACACAGTGTGTAAAGTGGCTAATTAAACCAGCCAATTACAAGTCATAAGCCCTGTAAATGACTAGACTTCCATATTCCCTGGTCAAAAATGTTTTACCTTTCTGTTGCAACAAATTTAAATGTGAAATGAATAACTCCGTAGGGAGAAGATCCAGCCAGTCTGCAAGCATTTGGACATACTCAAAACATTGTTGAATATTTTTTTCTTGTGATACTAGATCACACAGAACTTTGTAATCAATTGTTTCCTTAATTGAGGATTTAGAAGAAACATTTAAAGATTTTTTAAGGGATAAGGATGCAATAATTGCATAGTGATCAGTTAAATCGCATTTGTATAAAAACGTACAAAGACTATTCTTAGATTTAACAAAGACGTGATCAATACAGGTAGACGAAGTTCCCACTTCGCGAGTGGGGACATTTACAGAAGGAGAGAGACCACGCATAGTAAGTATTTATTTTATTTTTTATTTTATTTTCTTTTATTCAGGAAACATACAGTACAGTTACAAAGTTTAATATTTTACACAATTGGACTTAATTCTAATGGACCAGTGAAGTTTCCATATTAAAAAGCAATTAAATCTAATGTTAATTATGAAAGTATAAAAAAGAGAAGGAAAAAGAAAACATAAATGAAAGTTGTTTAAAAATTTAAATTTAAGTGAAAAAAAAAAAATATTTTAAGGTTTGTAGTTTGTAGTGAGTATTTACAAATGGAAATAATATTAAAAATGAAGAAAACTTGTAAGAGTAATTAAGAATTAAGAATGGAAATAGAGAATGAAAAACATACTCAGATGTAAAAATAAAATAAAATAGTAATAACATTTTTTTTAAAAAAGGAAAAACATAAACACATATTAATTTTAAGGGATTCAAAGAAACGATGAGAAGAATCTTTAAGTGAAATATAAGACAGTAAATTAAATTTAGGTCAATTTAAAAAACATCTTCAAAATTAATGACACATTATAGTAAGAGCAGCAATATATTGATTTTATTAACATATATAATATAAGTAATTAAAAGTAGTTTAAAAGTATAACAAGTATAAAAACATGCCAATGGCAGCAGAGAAAAAATAAAAAATAAAGAAGGAATAACAAGTATGGCAAGTAATCATTTAAAATTTGAAAAAGCAATATAAGGAGAAGATTTTAAACCAAGAGAAGTCAATATATTTAAATAATCATTTGCTTGGGGATGCATATTATTAATTATATTTATATTGATGATTTTCAGTGGTTGTGTTGGTAATGAGAATATTATTCAACGCTTCTATAAAATGTCTTACATCTGATGTGCTAGGGGATCTATATATGGCAAATATTTTAGTCGAGTTGTAAAATATTATTATTTTGCATATTTTTTTTGATTACTTGTATATTGTTTTAATATATTAATAAATATTTTTGATTTATATATTGAAGAGTCCCGACTTAACACGGAATTTTCTAACAAGTCGGGACATAAAAAACATATAATTGTGTCTATGTAAAATTGTGTATTTTGTGCATTAAATAAAAAAAATAAATAATAATAATAATACTCACATATTATGTACTTATATGTAGGTGCAAATTAATAAACATTTGTTGTAGATTACCTATAAAATAAATCACGACTCGCCGCTGTTACATAACCCATACACATCAGCAGCTCGTCTGGTCAACTCGAAGCCGGTCAAGGGAGAGCGCATTTCAATCAACCCTCGTAATTCAATTTACGTTATTTATTGACAATTATTCCTGACAGAATTCCACTCACATTCTCATTAAAATATAAGTTATAAATTAAAATATTTGGTACACATCCATTTATTTAATAGACCAATTAGCGCTTTCAGCCTCTAGTGGGAATCTTCAGACTGATAAACATTGTATAGTGTTTTAACACTTTTTATAGAAATTAAAATATTTCTGTGCAAAAGAAAGGGACTCACATTTTCAGTAATAAACTAGATCCAACAACTGAGACAGAGCTAAGCGCCATTGCAGCCGAAGCCATCCACGGCTAGAAAAAAAACGAACAATACTCAGGAAACAAATTAATTTCACAATGAGGAAGTTCAGTAGTACGGGAAATTGGATAAAAAAAATATTTCTGACGTGCGGTAAAAATAAGACCATTAAATTGTAATGCGAAGTTTCTACACTTTCAATCCGTTGGGTATAAAATATGTTATATAGTTACACTTTCAATCCGTTGGGTATAAAATATGTTATATAGTTACACTTTCAATCCGTTGGGTATAAAATATGTTATATAGTTACACTTTCAATCCGTTGGGTATAAAATATGTTATATAGTTACACTTTCAATCCGTTGGGTATAAAATACATAGTTAAACTTTCAATATGTTATGCATAAAGCATGTAACAGTCGCTAATAACAGATATTTTTTATTTCAATAAATAAAATGAAATGAATAAGTTTGCTTGTACAATTTTACCTGTAGTATAAGCCCATAGGACGCCAGGGCTCCTGAAGCCAGGGGTATTCCCAGCAAGTTGTACACCGACGCAAATAGGAAGTTCAGTCTAACTCGGCGGACTGTGCAGCGAGAGAGCTCGATGCAACCCACCACGTCCAGTAAGTCACTCTGAAAACATCACCCTTATTTAGAATTATGGTGGACGAAAATCTAGTTCATCATCAATTATTTGTAATATTATTGTATTCCCAGGATATCACTATGAAGAGAAACCAAACAATGGCCCCGAGTCCCGGGCGGTCCTTAAATGGACCAGGGGTGCGAAGAATCTCCCGGCTCGACATAGAACTGTGGAGGAGCTGTTTCGCACTGCTCAGGATAGGGAAGCTTTCTCCCAAGAGATCGTCAACGTCGGGGAGACCCGACATGACACGTGAAGAAAAAAAGTATAATTATACATTTTTACAATTTAAAAAAAAAAATCAATTGTTATATTTTTACTAAAACTAAAATCCCACCAAGCCACTTTCTGTAGCTTGTTGGTGAAGATTATATTTATACTAACTTAATAATATTATTTACATTTATAAAAACAATGAATAACAGATAAAAATTAACAGCCGGAAAGATCAGAATAAACATGTTTATACAAATAATAATATATAAAATTATTTTTTAAATACAAGAAAATATATGAAAAATTAAAATATTTACACATAAGCTACTATTCATATATAAACTTTTGATCGAGTAACCACTCTCTTATTTTGCCCTTGTTACAATGTGAGTTAAATTTAAGTTCTTTTGGTAATAAATTAAAAATTCTAGGTACTAAATATTTAAAAGTTCTATTTCCATACTAATTACATACTTTTGGTACTACCAAGCCACCATTAGACGTGAAGCGTGTATTATGGTTATGTTTGAGAGGAAACTTGAATGTATTACTATTAAATTGTTCCAAAATGATGCAAATCCAAAGTCTTATACTAAGGGGTAGGCAGAGAGGATAGAACACCATACCACTATTTCCTGGCGTACTTTCCACCCATGCCGATTAAAAAAAAACTATAAAACTAAATATCCTGTTAATAATAATAATAATTACGTTCCTTTTAATTAAATGGAAGACCACTAAAACTTCTTTTCAGTAAAGATTCAATTAGGCAATTACAATTATTTTCCCGATTAGCATCGCGGTTAAGTCCACATTCATTGCTTCCCTGAGCGGCCATATTAGGGATTATGAGATAAAAAAACAAATAACTAAAAATAAAAAACAAAAATAATAATTCAGACTGTAATTTTGGAGTTAAAAATGTAAAAGTTATCGCGATAAGCTATATTATACGTGAAAAAAAAAACACTGAACTCAAAAATAATTTTAAATTACGTTGTTCGGGTAAGGCATAATAAAAACCGGAAGTCAACATTGTTTTAGTGATAAAACGTCAAGAGTCCTAACAACGCTGTTTTACACTAAATAAAATATAAAAAATTTAATTAGGTAATTATCGTTTTTTTACAGATTGAAATTCTCATTTGGTTACATAATTATAATGTTTTGAAAATTATATTCACAAAATCCTGTTTCCTGAATATTTTCCTCAATTTAGTTCACAGTTTTAATTATAAACATAAAAAAATGCAGAAAACCACAAAAAAGTCCTTACCCCCAAAAATGGAAAAGTATTTCAAAAAGAATTTTTATTACTTGGTAGGTAATCTTATCCCCATATGAATGCAAAATCCGAGCAGCATGCACAGTTGGTAATGTAGGTTGATATAACAGTATAAAACACTACAATACACGGGCGGAATAGCGGTTTAAGTTCTGATGCGCTTGCGCTAACTATTAATCCCAGGAGCATTTTGAGCGTTTGCGCATCTAATATTTTATATGCGTATCAGTTCGTCGGTCGGCTGCGGTCAGCCGTGATGCGTGGTTAGTTGTTGCCGATTTTAGGGGCGATTACGTTTCATAATTACATCAATAATCTATGATTAAAATACTTGATGTTTTTTATTTTTATTATTTTAAATCTTGAAATAGGGCACACATAAACATATTCTTATGTGAGATCTAATAATGAGAGTGTACATATATTTCATTTACAAGTTATGTACCTACTACCTACATAGTTTTCCAGTATTAAAGGCATGCGCCGCATGTATGGACGACACGCCACTGGTGTATATATATATATGTACGAGGGTTGTATAAAATATAAGGTTCTCAATTTTTTTTCAGGTTTAAGGCATTTTTTATTTGAACTGAAATATACATCATTGGAAAGCTTAATTTCTTAACTATTTTTCAACATAATCACCAGATTTTACTAATCCAGCTTCAAAGAAGTCCGCCGCCAGTCTGTGGAGGAATTTGCTGACCGCTTCCTGCACTCTTTCATCAGTCTCGAAACGTTGTCCACCCGAGTGTTGCTTTAATCTCGGAAACAAGTGAAAGTCACTCGGTGCAAGATGAGGGCTGTAGGGAGTCTGTTCAACGAGATCCCAGACAAAATTTTCGATTAAATCCTCGGTTTGGCGAGAGACGTGCGGGCGCGTATTGTCGTGGTGCAGTCTTTGGCCTTTCGTCAGTCTTCCTCTCTGGCGATTTTGGCTGGCTCTTCGGAGTTTATTCAAGGTCTCGCAATAATATTCCGAATTTATTGTGGTCCTCGAGTCATAAAATCAACAAGCAGGACGGTCACCAAATTCCTTTGTCCTTATTGTTAGTAAAAACATGACGCCGACGATTGGCCCCATTGAAATTTCATAGTTATCGTCGACAGCGATTAATCAGAAGACAAATAAAGACTTACCCTCATCAAGACGACATCCGCTGCCTCTACGGCGACGTCGGTTCCCGCTGCTATGGCGATTCCAACATCAGCCTGGGCCAAAGCCGGAGAGTCGTTGACACCATCACCTATCTGGAACAAGTATGTAAATCAATGCCATATTCCCTTCTCAAAAATGATCTCCATCTCTGTTGTAATAATCCAGATAGCATAATTATATAATCTTGATAGATAGTTATTATTATTTGTTACTATATCTATACCTCATGTACTGCTTTTTGTCCAAATTCCTTTTTCTAAAAAAAAAGCATCCAAACAGTTTATAAACTGGTTGACTGAAATGAAACGGACAACTATAGTCCTTAAAATATAGCTTGGTTTAAATGACAGCTGTCAAACTAATGCCACTAGTGATGGGAAATTACTGATCACTGATCATGTACCGATCAAATCGATTTTATCAGTTTTTCCATGCAAACATGAAACTCTGTTTCCGAAAATTGATATAAAAATGCAAAAACAAGCCTATTTGAATACAATTATTCACCAAAAAATAAGGCATTTATACTTTTTTCGTGAACATTATCAAATTATTTTTTTATTCGTAAATTACATTGATCAATTTGTCCCATCTCTAACATTTTTGCAAAATGATGTAACCTTGTAAGAACGTCGTTAATAATTAAGTTAATTTTGGTTTTAAAACTGATTTTATTTATGTGTCAAGCACTGAATTAAAAAAATAAATTAACACGCCAGATAAAAATGATTTTTCGTGTCTCAATATAAATCACTCCTTAGACGTTACTACAAAGTTATGTCGTCACTTTTGCTGACAACCGTCATTCTAATAAAGCTATATTTTAAGGACTATAGGCTTGGCAATTTATTCCAGTCTGAAACCAACCTGCTGGAAAGGAAGCTTTTATTAGGAATGAAGTGGAATTGGGGACGATAGAACTTCCAGTTATGACCCCGTAAATTAGTGTTGGGATTTAATTGATACATCTCATGCAGGGGGCAGTCATGGTAAATATTGAGTATCTTATAAGTTTCTATCAAGTCCCCTCTCTTCTCTCGTTCTTCCAATGATGTAAGTCCTAGAGCTTTTAATCTATCATTGCATGCTTTTGAATAATTTGGGGATTTTCGTAGCACATCTTTGGACTTCTTCCAGAAGCTCGATGTCTTTAGGGAAGTAGGGATACCATACTTGGTGTCCAATAGAGGTCTTACATAGGTCTTGTCTATTTTAAGGAATATCTCTAAATATTTTTTTTTTAAATTAAAAAATTAAACAAACACAATTTAAATACACATGACAATGTCATCATGATGCCGCCCGTCAATTAATAAATGCGTTTGTAGTGTCTAGAGTCGATTATTGTAATGGTATCTACGCAGGTCTACCAATGAACAAAATGACTCGCCTACAGTCTGTATTGAATGCCGCAGCGAGACTTATTTTCGGAATCTCTAAGTTCAGTCATATCACTTCACTACTTCGGGAACTACACTGGCTACATTTACCACAGAGGGTGGAATACAAACTCTGTTGGCTTATGTATAAGTCACTGCACAACTCTGCTCCGGAATATCTAAGGGAACTATGCATTCCAGATGAACTAGCTGACAGGCGTCTCACGCTTAGATCAGCTACGTCTACGGCGAGAGGAAAAGTTATTATACCTCTACGCAAACAGCGCACTAAATTTAGTGAACGCGCATTTGCGGTCGCAGGCCCTACGGCATGGAATGCTCTCCCAGCAGAGGTGCGAGGCTGTGAGAGTGAAGTGATGTTTCGGAAAAAACTTAAAACCCACTTGTTCTCTAAATCATTTGAATAAATCCGTAGCACGTGACAACAAAATAAATTGTTTTAATTAAATTACAAATTTAAAAGCTTCAATTAAATTAATTTAACAATATAATCACCATGTAAAGCGCCCTTGAGGTATTTTATTACGAAAATGGTGCTATATAAGTTATCCATAATAATAATGATAAAAGAAACAGAGGATTAAAAGATTTTTTCGTCAATCCAAATCAAGACTAACCAATTTTTATTTCCCTTTTTTATAAATTTTAATTATTTTTTTGCATATTTTACCTACATTAAGATGAATAATATTTACCATTGCAACACGCTGTCCAGACTCCTGTAATTTTTGTATTTTGGCAACTTTATGCGAGGGCAAAACTTCAGCAAACACTTGTTCTATTCCAACCTAAAATTAAATAAAATAAATACAGTTACTTAATAATAGCAATCAGTTCAATCAAAAATACACACAATTTGTGAAAAAATGCATAATATTAGCTGTCAGTTAATATTATTTTATCATTACTGAAAATCCATTAAATAGAAATAAATGGGTAGAAATTATAAGGAATTAAAAGAAAGAATCTGATTGGGATCTATAAAAAGCGAATGTTGTTTGTAAACATTTTCTACAATATATTTTGTTGCCCTTTAATAATAAGGAATATTTTAATGTTTTTTTAATATTTTTTATTTCCTTTTTTAATAACTATAAAAAGAAAATACATTATAATCTTTTACAGAATATTTTCTTTCCTATTTCTTACGTTACACAAAAATATTATAACTGTCTATTTATTATAGGAGCAAAAATTCATAAACATTTCTTGTCTATTCACAAACAGGCCATGCCTTTGTGGGTTTTTTTTGTTTACTATTTTTACTGTTAATATGTATTTCAGTGCCATGTAATTATCCTTTATTTTTTTAATGCTCTGTTTTACCTCTTATGTATTTTGTAAAAAAAATAATTACAAAAAAAATTATCAGAAAACAAACTTTTTTACGCACAAAAAACAACATTCTTCCATTTTTCTTGTAGATGCATTCTCGTTGAATGCAGCCCTGGTGACAATAAATAAAACATTTATGCTCTTAACTTTTTTCAAAATCAAAATCAAAAATTTATAGCTCTTAAAATATTCAACAATTGAAGATTTTAAGAGCTATAAATATGCTCATGGCAAATATCTAGTTTGCTGATAACCGCACGTAAATCCGTCCAGTAGTTATTGAGTCTATCGGGGACACACATACGAGCATTGCCTTTTTTTTTCTTTTTTAATTTTTTTATTTTTATTATTTATAAAACATATAATACAAAAATTACATATTATACTCACAGGAGTTATTAAAGAAACTCATTTGGGACCGTACATTTTTCTTATGTACGGTCCCAAATCATACAAATTAATACATCCGAAATAAAAAGAAAACATTATTGTATAAGAAACATAAAACACCATTTTATATAAACTACATTAATAATTATCACTATCAAAAAGATTTACGAAATATTTTTAATTGCGACACTTCTGGATTTTTTATTCAGTTTTTCGTGTCTTAGCTCATCAGGCAGCTTATTATATTCGGAATGGCCAATATTTTCCAAGGACCTACTGCCAAACTTTGTTGAGCGAAACTTAGACACATGAAGATTCCTTGAATAACGCATATTGTAATTATGAATATTATGACCAAATGTGTATTTTAAATTTGAGTGAGTAGAAAAGTTGATGATATTTAAAATAGTATTGATTATGTCATGCAGTGGCATTACCTTGAAAGGAAGTATCTTTGTTTTATATATATAGATTACTGTTCTCAGTGCGCCGTTTACTTTGTTGCCAGAATTCGCTCTCCAATCTCAAAAAGTAATATATTGATAAAATTGTATAACCTGCGCAGCTATCGACGCGGCCGTGTTCCGATTATCTCCGGTCAAAAGAACAACGTTCATCCCGCGTCGCCGCAGTGAGGCGACGCACAGGGCCGCCTCTGGTTTCACTCTATCCGCCACCGATATAGCGCAGCAAATATTTCCTATAAAGAAAATTAACTGAATTTACCGGATCCCACTCCAGAAAGGAAAAGGCGCAGCGTGGAAGGGATAAAGTGTTACCGTCAATGGCGCACAGCACCGCTGTTCGGCCCATCTCTTCCTCGGCTTTGAGGGCCTCTTCTGCGCGAACTGGAAGGATGAGGCCGTGGCGGGCGATCCACTCCCGGTTGCCGACAATTATGCGATGTTCCTGAAAACAAAATAGCCATAATGAAACCACTTCCAATCTCTTAATGCGGAGTCCACGACACTACCGCGAGACCGCAAACTGTCTCGATTTGATTTAAACATCCTTGCAACATTGAATTGTACACTTCTTCCGCCCTGTTCTCTTCACTGCCTCTCCCAAACGTTTCTACTCCTTTTTATACCCCGCTTTTTTCATTTTTTTTTATTTATTTAACACTTTATATACGTATACAATTTATTTACATATAAGGGCGGGCATATTGACTTAAGGAAATTTCTTCCTACCTACCCAAACCGTTTTCTTTTCATGTGCCCAACCGTGCCACTAGAAGTCGAAATTTGCTATTATCAAACTTTTGTTTTTATACCCCAGTGGGGTTTCACAGTCCATTGATTGATCAAGTCATTTTCATCATCATTTTCCATAGAATCCAATACAACTAGACTGCAAAAAATCAATAATTCTTTTGCCTCAAACTGCATTTTTATTTATTTAACACTTTATATACATATCCAATATAAATATACATATTATTATATTGCCTTGAGGCAATTTCTTCCTACCCAAACCGTTCAGTTTGAGAAAATTACAAGTACATGGACATATTGAATCATACAATTTTATACAAAAATTAAAAACAAAGATTGACAAAATAAAAATATATAAAAATTAACACTATACTATGAAGTAAGGAGAGGGGATGGGAAGGAAAGAAGAAGGATAAAGGAACAACTAAAATATTTAGATAGTGACATTTCAATCTTGACTTAAATGTAAATAAAGAAGTCTCTAACATTAGTGGGTAGATTATTTCACAATCGAGCAGCTACTACTGTGAAAGAGGAGGCAAGAAAATTAGAGCGATGAAAGGGTATTAAAAGGGTTCTCTCATTACTAGAACGCAGACAGTCCGTGTTGTGATAGAGGTTGGAAGAGCTCTCTCAGATAAACAGGCGAAGTGGGATTATTTAAAATATTGTGAAGAAGTGATAGAATGTGAATGTTTCTTCTATGCCTGATACTGAGCCAGTGTAGTTGCGTGCGATATTCAGTTATGTGGTGGAATTTGCGAAGATCAAAGATATAACGTGTACAAATATTCTGCAATCGTTCTAACTTATCAAGTAATTCAGAGTTAGCGTCTGGATAACATACATCCGCATAGTCAAGGAGTGGAAGAAGTAAGCTCTGGACTAATGTTTGCTTAGCATTAATTGGCAAGAAATTCTGTAATCTTTCTATCTGTAATCATCTCCTTGGCTATCGAGAAAATGTCGTTAGCACGTCTTTTCTGTGTCCTTCCAACATCTCTTCTGTTTGCCCGTGGTCTCCACTTTTTTATTCTGGGTCTCGCCTGTCATAATTTTTTCTCACCAAGTGTTCTGCATACTGCCATTTCAATTTTGCTGAACGATCCAAATCTACAAATCTGGTTCAGCGGTACCTTCATCTAGCTTTCCGTGGATCATTGGGTGCATTTTACTTTCTGGCTACTTTTTTATGTCACAAGTTTGGTTTTTAGTACGTATATCGTCACTGGCAATATACATGATTCGTAGACTTGTCTTTTTAAACATAATGGGACTTGTATATTTTCTGAAATATACTTTAGCTTGCCGAAAGCAGCCCAACTTAGCTCTATTTTTCTTGGCAGGTACACAGTTTGATAAAAAATCACACTGGATTTGTGTAGATTTATTCCTCAATATTAATACCGTCCGATTTAAAGTAATCACCGTCAGATGTAATACATGTTTGCCAGCATTTTTTCCAATCCTCGAAATATTTCCAGGACGCATTTGTTGGTTAAGCCTTCAAGCAGGCTTATTCTGTCACAGTTTCGTTTCGTAATGTACATATATATGAATAAATAAAATTGAAATAGAAAATTTAATTCATGGTCCTCTTAATTTTTAGGAACAATAAAAAGACAAACTTAAAATATTGCGATAAAACCAACTGGTCCAAGAAGAAGCTTTAAAAATTGAAAAATTGTTTTCAGAAGTTGCCTAGCATGTGAAATAATTAGATCAGATGAATCTCTTCTCAACAATAAAGGTTTCAGCTCTTTAACTTCACTAAAATTTAAAAAAATAAATAAAACTAGGCGGCCTCCGTAGTGTAGTAGTCAAGACGCTTGACTCACGCACGGAAGGTTCCGGGTTCGATTCCCGGTGAGAACACAAAAATTAAAATGGGATTTTTCTCAAGCCTGGGTGTTCTGTGATGTAATTCACCACTGTAATTGGGCCTCCTGGCCTGTTGTGGTGCAAAATAAAAATAAAATAAAATCACGTCTGAAGAAACATCTCCTTTCTCTTCCTTAATCTCTCCTCCTTTCCTTTTTCCTTTTTCCTCTTTCCTCTTTTTTCCTTTTTCCCATTGAGTAATAGTTTTGATTTAAGGTAATTTATAAACAAATACGTTTATTTCTGTTTTTATATATTTTTAGCTTTTTAATCTTTTTTTTCTATTGAATATGTTCTGTAACTTGAATTATAAAAATAAAACTTTTATTTTATTGGTTGGTTGGAAGAAATTGCCATTTGGCAATAAGCCCGCCAATGTACAAATAACATTATGTACAAAAAGTTAAATAAAAAATGAATAAATATATATTTTTTTTTTAAATCAACAGATGGAATAATTGAAGAAATATGGATGTTTGAACATAGGCAAAATGGTGAATGTTACAGTGTTTAAAGTGGCCACTTAAACCAGCCAATCACAGGTCATAAGCCCTGTAAGTGCCTAGACTTCCATATTCCCTTTTCTAAAATATTCTCCATCTTTGTGGTAATTGTCGATCAAAATAAAATGTACTCAAATATTGTCATGCTTACGGTCTGCAACACATCTCCCATTTCCTGAATATCCATTTCCTCAATGGAACCGGCTTCCAGAATATTGTCAAGCTGTTGCTGCTGTCTCGCAGTTGGGTCTTCACATAACTCCACTTCTACGTCGCATATTTTAGTGGGGAACTTCGCACTGGAGCTGAAACATGACGAGCAATATTAGATGAATCTGTTGAGAATATGGAAGCCTAGGCATCTAGACATATTGAATCATACAATTTTATGCAAAAATTAAAAACAAAGATTAACAAAATAAAAATATATAAAAAAAAATTATCACTATACTATGAAGAGAGGAGAGGGGACGGGAAGGAAAGAAGAAGGATAAAGGAACCATTTAAATATTTAGATAGTGACATTTCAATTTTGACTTAAATGTAAATAAAGAAGGGGCGTCTTTAACATTAGTGGGTAGATTATTCCACAATCGAGCGGCTACTACTGTGAAAGAGGAGGCAAGAAAATTAGAGCAAATTACAACAGGAATGGAGAACATTTAAGAGCAGGAAATATGGAAATTTAGGCATTTACAGGGATTTTACCTTCTCTTAAATGTACTCCATTCCTGTTGTAATTTGTTAATCATAATGACTCCCTAGGGGGTGAAATCCAGTCTTTTGTCTACAAACATTCGGACAAACTTATAATATTGTAGTAAAATATTTATATTAGATTAGTTTCCAAGATTGGGCGGCAAGTTTCTCTCAAATTAAAAATCTTACTTTTTCGATAACAATATTTTATGTATGTCCAAATCTTTGTAGACAAATTCCAGATTTTTTTCCCTTACAGGAAAAATATCTAATATTGAATAATTTCACTGTGTAAAAGCAAATGTAGAATATATGTAGTTCTGTGTGTGAAATAGAACCAGAACCTGGGGTGATAACATTTGCCTGAACGACGAAGATTTGTCGAGGAGCTTGCTTTACTAGAGTGGGATGTTACCTCGATATGTAAGTCAAGGTGCTGGACGGTTGGATGTCACTTCTCTGCGTCACCTGGCAGCTGAGTCCGCAGCCAGGGACCGAACCAAAGTTACTGCAGTTTCCCAGCGAGCCGGGACCCAATGCCGAGCGGCAGAATTTGACTATCGCTGTAAAATATAAATTCATGTTAGATATTTCAAAACGTGTCTTCTGTAGTGTACAATGAAAGCACTGACTCCATTATTATTTATTCATATAAAGATTTCATTCCATCCACTTCATCCACTTCATCAACTTCATCCACTTCATCCACTTCATCCACTTCATCCACTTCATCCACTTCATCCACTTCATCCACTTCATCCACTTCATCCACTTCATCCACTTCATCCACTTCATCCACTTCATCCACTTCATCCACTTCATCCACTTCATCCATTTCATCCATTTCATCCATTTCATCCATTTCATCCATTTCATCCATTTCATCCATTTCATCCATTTCATACATTCCATGTCCGCTCCCTAGTTGGAGAAAATGGTGTCCATAAAGATCATCCAATAATCTCTGTCGGCTGCCAGCTCCTGTGCATCCCCCCAAGTCAGGTTCGCGTCCCGTAGTTTTGACATGAACTGCCGATGAACAGTCAGCAGTGGACGTCCAGGACGTCGAGAACCTGATGCCTTGTAAAGTAGGCAAGCGCGGTTAAGGCTCTCAGGAGGCATCCGCAGGACATGGCTGTTGTTGTCACCGGAGTTTGCTGCGTCCGTTCTCTTATTAATTCATTCCTCACAAAGTCAAACCACCGCACACCCAATATTCTTCATCATATAAAGATACACATTACAAAAAAAAAACATATCCCTAACTCTATGAGGCCAAGAGCCCTGTGTTGAGTTGAGATACAACAAAATAGAATCTTAGAGTAATAATGCGTAACCTAGAGAGAAGCCCTTTTACTATGTTTCATAAAACGCAAGCGATGTTGGTTTGTTGGCTAGCAATCAATTGGTGGCCATTTTGTTTTATTTGACAACATAAACATAACGAATCGATCGGATACTTTTGTAGCTGTGCTTGGCTTTGTTTGTAAATAACTTGGATATTTATAAATAAAATAAGTAAATCATTTTTATAAATACCTGAAGCTACAGGATGTTCGGAGTTTGATTCGGCTGTCAAAAGCAGATCCAAAAGTTTAGTAAAAGTCTTATTTCCTTGAAACAGGATCAATCGTACAACGGAAGGCTTTCCATATGTAATTGTTCCAGTTTTGTCCATCACTACAGTCTTAACCTGCAAAGCAATTAAAATTAGAATAATCGTTTGAATTAAGAATATTATTTGTTTAAATCTTTTGTACGATGCACTCGGCCCAGATATTTCAATCCTCTTTGGCGATGCCCACACGCAAGGAAAAATTGCACAAGCCGAACGAAAAAGGTTGCCCAAAGGATTTTACTATATTTTTTATCTACAGGGCTTATGACCTGTCATTGGCTGGTTTAAGTGGCCACTTTACACACTGTGTAACATTCACCATTCTGCCCATATTTGACCATCCATATTCCTTTAATTCTTTCATCAAAATGCACCTGGTCTATGAAGAAGTATAGAAATTGAAAAAAATTAAATTTTCAGGCGTTGCCTAGTATGTAGGTGAAATAATTCAATTAGATAAATCTCACCCGCATAAATAAAGGTTTCAGCTCCTTTACTTCACAAACATCAACAGACGAAAGAATAGAAGGAATATAGATGTTCTAATATGGGCAGAATGGTGAATGTTACACAGTGTGTAAAATGGACACTAAAATCAGCCAATGACAGGTCATAAGCCCTGCCTACATTTCTATATTACCTTCTCTAAAATGTTTTTCATTTCTGTTGTAATATGTTAAGGAAGAAGAATGTAATGATACCGACAAAATAAATGGCACAATAACCCAAATAATTCAAAGAATTCGCCCAATACAAACAACGATTTGGTTTCAGAAAAACTGTAATTAAGTTATTATTTTTACCTTGTGGGCATTCTCCAAGGGCTCCGCCCCCTTGATGAGTATCCCGCAGGTGGCACCGACCCCCGTAGCCACCATGACGGCAGTGGGCGTGGCGAGACCCAGGGCGCAAGGGCACGCGATGGCCAGCACGCTGAGGGCGAAGTGGAAGGCGGTGGCCACAATCCTTTCCGAGTCCGAGCGGTCAGCCATCATCATTCCCTGGGGACAGAGGTCTTCAAGTTACAAGGCCGAAGGGAGAGTTTTATCCGTGCATTTTTTATTAATTTATAATAGAAAAAAAAGATGAGAAAAACCTGATAAGCATCAATAAAACAGTAGTGTAGTTTTTTCATTATGAGTTTTGTCTCTGAATGCGGGAATTAAATCCACAAATTTGAAATAACTAGTCATAATTCAAATTTGTGAATATTCACTTGTCATTTTATTGTTTGCTAACTTTTACCGGTGGATTGGCTCGCTTTTAATTAGAAAAAAATATGGAGCAATGTTGGAAACATTTTTCATTGGAATTTTTTTTAATATTGTAGTAAAGTAGTGACACTCGGTTGTCACAAGATGTCGCGTTGAACGTGGCGACTGCAAGTACCAAAAGTAAATCATTTCAATGGCACTCAGATTCAGCGCTTTCATGCTATCAGACATATTTCTTTATATTTGACACTATCTCTACAAAATCTGTATTTTCTTAATAATAATTAAATTAATTTTTATAAACATAAAATGCCTGTAAAACATAATAAACCATCTTTAAAATTACAACTAAAACATGAAAATGGCAAAAATTATTTTGTCTATTGATTTAACTTACCAACAAATTGGTATAGTGATAAAAAACTAGAGAACTATGGTCCTTAAAATTTAGCTTGATTAAAATGACAGCTGTCAAACTCATGTCAATAGTGATGGGAAATTACTGATCACTGATCATGTACCGATCAAATCGATTTTATCAGTTTTTTCATGCAAACATGAAACTCTGTTTCCGAAAATTGATATAAAAATGCAAAAAAAGCCTATTGTAGTGTGTTGAATACAATTATTCACCAAAAAATAAGACATTTTCTTTTTTCGTTAACATTATCAAACAAATTATTTTTTTATTCGATCAAATTACATTGATCAATTTGTCCCATCTCTAACGTTTTTGCAAAATGATGTAACCTTGTAAAAACGTCGTTAATAATTAGGTTTATCTTAGTGTTTTGAAGGTTTAAAGCTGAATTTATTTATTTATGTTAATTTATATTAAAAAAATAAATTGACATACCAAATACAAATGATTTTTCGTGTCAATATAAACCACTCCTTAGACGTTACTACAAAGTTATGTCGTCAGTTTTTCTGACAACTGTCATTCTAATCATGCTATATTTTAAGGACTATAATTTCATACTCTTGTGCTGTCAGTTTTCAGTGGGGATTGTAATTTTTCCGACCAACAAGTTGGTATATTGATTAGAGGCTAACTTCAGATATTTGAATTGTCAAAAACACGAAAATGCCGGCAATAAATGTCCGCGAAACGCAATAAACTGTGACAAAAAATTACGAATTTCTCATACAAAAAAACTGGGATAATGATAGAAACTAACTTTAGACTCTTGAGCTGTCAGTTTTTAGTGCGAATTGCAAATTTGTCCGATAAAAATGGGTTTGAAATGTATTAAAAAATTCTAAATTCAATGGGATCCAATCAAATTATGTGGAAATTGTGGAAAAACGCAAATTGTGGGGACGTAATTACACGGTTTCACTGTATTTTAAAGCACTGTTTTTTTGGCAATTCTACTTACATGAGTTGGTAGGTTGTCAATGTTTATAAATCCACTTATAATCCAGGAAATTAATGTCAGTACTGATAGTCCTATTACGATTGGCACAAAATATCTGAAAAAAAATTAACAAATTTACTAATAATTTTAGATCAAGTTTCAATAACCGTTAGAGTGTGCGTTTGTTGGTCCTTGAGACAGCATTCGTTATGTTACTTTTGGCATATTCAATTAATTAGTTCAATTAACAAAATACGTAGTTAAAAGTAAGTTAGTGATGTATTCTGACTCCATCTCTACTCAACTTATATGGGGAGCACACAATGAGAAGAGCACTGGAAGGCTGGAAAGGAGGATTCAAAATTGGTGGTTGGCTAATCAACAACCTCAGATTTGCAGATGATACCTTATTCTTAGAGGTGGGGGTCAGTGTTATGCAAGCTCCTGACGTCACTGCGACCTGTGAAAATCTATTGTGATGCGTCCCCGTGAATAGTTCTCGCCCAGGTCTTTAAAGAGCCTGGCTGCTGTGTAGGAGTGACCTCTTTAACATCCTTAGGTTTAACCAATGGTCCCCCGAGGATGAGACTCCTTTTATGATGTAAAGCATCACATTCACATGGAATGTGCAAAGGCGTTTCCTCATCTGCACTGCAGAACCTACATCAGACGATGATACGACACTACTTTCTAGAGACGGGCAGGAAATGGCAGAAGTATTGGCTCGGGTAGCAGAAGAAAGTCGCAAATTTGGGTTGGAAATAAACAAAACTAAAACGAAGCTCATAATCTTTGACTGAGCCAATATGCTGCAACCATCATATAGACGCCGAGACCTTGGTTAAGTGAAAGATGTTGTTTATTTGGACTCATCCATTTCTGCAAGTGGTGCTTGCACATCAGAAATTAAAAGACGCATCCTAATTGCAAAAACGCTATAACTCGACTGACCGAAATTAGGCAAGATCTGGGCATCTCGAAGGAAACTAAAATATACACAGTGCGCAGAAACATGAACGTTAAAGCATGTGAGAGAATAGATGCCTTCAAGATGTGGTGTTGGCGTCAAATGCTGAGAATCCCACGGAGGGCCAAAAGTCATAAAACAAACGTCTCTATACTGGAGGAACTCAATGTGAAAATTCGCCTATCGGCTGTTTGCATCCAACGTATTCTGCGGTTCTTCGGACACATAGCCAGATGAACTCAGAAAATCAGGAGAAAATAATAGTCACAGGCAGTGTGCCAGGACGAAGAAGCAGAGGTAGAGCTGCAGCTCGAAGGATCGATCAGGTGAAGACAATGTCACGGGCGACGGAGAGGACGCTTTGTCAATGGAATGGCTGGGGTAAGTACCAACAATCATGACAATCAGAACTGATGAATGACAGGGAAAATGTTAACATGAATAATCACAAAGTTGGTGCTTGAAATATTCATTTAAAAAATTTAAGCATTATAAATCATCGGGTTTCTGGCACAAGTTGGTGGTAACTACAATTTTTTTTTAAATGAGATTGATTCATAACTGTAAAATATTCTCGGTTTAAAAAGTTAAATAAAATCTCGTCGTTTTTTATAAATACAAAAAATAATGTTTGATAAAATTCCGCTTGAGGTTTTATTCAAATTATTAATTTGGGATGAGCTTTTAATTTTGAAATTTAAATATTTCACAATAAGTGAAATGTTTGTTGCCAACTGGATATGTTCGAAATTCCACGCAAATGGATTGTAAAAAATATTTTCATTATGTCCGAAACAATGAAAGCATCCACCCCTTTCCCGAAACTGTTCATAAAGACTTGAGTCTTTCTTCAACTAATTAAGCGAAAATTTAATATTTCTTTACGATCAAACCGCGAAAATAACAAAACAAATAAACTTTGAAAACTTTCATTGTACCCCTCACTGCAGTATTGTCAGTTTGTGATCAATCAAATACACATGGTCAGCACAATCACCCTTTTCTAATTTCCCAGTATGACAGTGGAGGAATACAGTGTTAGTTCCAAATTGAGACCGCGGCCGCACGCTCCAGATCCCGAATATATGTATGTCCGAAACAGTTGAAAGATTCGAAAAGTCGTGTTTGCATGTAAAAGGCATGATTCAACCTACCCGGCGATCCTGTCAGCCAGCTGCTGGACGGGCGCCTTGCTGCTCTGGGCATCCTCGACCAGGCGGCATATCTGCGCGAGAGTGGCGTTGTCCCCGGTGTGAGTAGCCCTTATGAACAGCACACCGCGCTGGTTAACACTACCCCCTATAACCGCTGAGCCTGGAATTTATCAATTACGCTATTATTACTACGAGAATTAAGTATAAAACATTGATACTTACTGGTGGTTTAACTTAAGCTGGCGCGTTCAGAAAACTCATACTAACGCATTTAAAATCTACAGGATGTTGATTAAAAAAATGTTGTATTAAATTTTAACCAAATGTGCTATCTTTTTTTAAATTCGGTGTTGGATCAGAGGTCTGTGTATATGAAAAAAAAATCAATTGGTTAAGAGAATGTAATATTAATTTACTAAAATAATTTGTTTCATTATTTTATATTTTTAAATGTTGCATTTTACTAATTATAGTCCTTCCAAGCACAAAGGACAATTGTGTTTATTTTTTTATTTATTTATTTTATTATTTTACATATTTATTACAGCAATATACAAGTAATTATTTATACAACAAATTAATGAAGTAGTAAAAGTAAACATGTATATTTTTTTATTTTTGCTGTTGGTTCATCTAAACTGCCTAACTAGGGATAGCTTCCCCGTTCTAAGGCAGTAAATTATGTATTTTATAATGATATTTAAAAGTATTTACAGTATTTATTGTTTTAAGTATATAAACAACAAGATTTATTGTCTATCAATAAGTGTGTAGACATATTTTCTCCAATGTAATTTGTACTGTGCATTTTAATTACAATCTATTAATTATTATTATGATGAACACAAAATATTAAATAAAAAACATGCTCGATTAAAAATAAATACTCATAAATGTATGACATTTTAAATTTTAAAAACATTTAATAAAACAATATAAAACATCAAGATTTTTAAAATCAGTGTTCTGTACATTAAAAATGTGTTTGTGTAAGTTTTGCGAAAGCGCCATCACTACATAATCGACCTATTCATGATTTGATTAAATGAAAATACCCACATATTTATAAACCAGTGTTTTTAATCCGTAACTTAATACTCGTACATATTATTACATTTTTACTATTAAGAATCGCAGCGACATTCAGACGAACACAGAAGCATCCTGGAGTAGTAGAGAAATATCACATACTACGAATACTGATAAAACATATGAAATGGATTAAGAATAATTAATTGTATTTTCAAAATCAATATGGCCATTGTGGAGAAAAGTTTTCATATTGCATAACTTAATTTTTTTTTTTTTAATATGTCACTAGAAAAACGCGACATGTTTGGCATTGATAATTGCGACGTCAAGATTCGTGACGATGTTCTAAATAAATTTGAGTGGACAGGAACAAAATTGAAAATGAACATGAATCGTGACGTATTGGGGGCGTGGCCAAAGCAATGGCGGTTTTTTCGGGAATTCAAAATTAAAAATATTTTTTAGGCTACGTAGCAAAAAATTTTTTTTTTTTACTTAACTGTGTTTCATAGACCTTTATTATTTTAAAAATATTTTTTTTTCAATTGTGATATTTCCCTAATAAAATGAACCACATAAAACGCGACATGTTAGGCATTGATAATTGCGACGTCAAGATTCGTGACGATGTTCTAAATAAATTTGAGCGGACAGGAACAAAATTGAAAATGAACATGAATCGTGACGTATTGGGGGCGTGGCCTAAGCAATGACAGTTTTTTCGGGAATTCAAAATTAAAAATATTTTTTAGGCTACGTAGCAAAAATTTTTTTTTTACTGGACTGTGTTTCATGGACCTTTATTATTTTTAAAATATATAAAAAAAAAGTTGTGATATTTCCCTAATAAAATGAACCACATAAGTGGGGGACCCACTCTATTACCTACCTACTTTAAAAAAATACTTTTAAAATACCTATTTTTTTTGGGACCGGCATGGACTCCCCGGTTATAAGAGATTCATCGCAAGTAGATTGTCCCATTACGACCTTCCCATCAACAGGTACTTTAGCGCCAGGAACTACCTGAAAATAAGTACAAATGTTTGAAGACAAGTACAGAATTTTACACCTCATGGAACATCATCATTTCACGTCGACCTTGCCAGGAATCAAACAGGAGCCTTATGCTGGAAAGATGTGACATTTTGTCACACACCGACAATAGTCCATTGGGCATCTCGATTGCTTTGTCATAATGCTATTCTTGAAAACCCTCTGACAATTCAATTACAAAGACGAATGAAAAAGTGGCAACACTAACAAATCCATATTTATCTATGGCTCTCCTGCCACACGTAAACTTTTATTGTTTCTTGTCGGACTTCTTCCGTTGAATATTTTGTGTATGGAACATTATAAAAAAAAAATTAAAAAATGTTTTACTGAGACACTGCAACATTTATAATTATTATTTGCCTTTGACATAACACACATCTACATGTAATTAGAAATATTTCATATTAATTTAATGGATTTTAAAAACACATTGTATCATATATATTTCAAATACGTATTTTGACGTTTACGAGAGATAAAATAATTTTAAAATCATGTTTCTAGTGAAACTTAATTTGATAATTTTTTTTTATTTTTTTTTATTTATTTACAATTTTAAAAAACCCGTTAGGGTTACATTAGAAATTTAATATTGTCTAGTCATTTTATGTCTCGTCTAGTCTAGTTAGTTCAGTCATCATGTGCTTTTTCAGATTGGTTTTAAATTTGTCTCCATTAAAAGTTTTCAAGTAGTAAGGTAGGTCGTTGTAGTGTTTAAGTCCATTATGTAGTATTTTTGACTGTCCTGTGTTTGTCTTTGCTTTTTCAATATGATAGTGTTTTTGTTGTCTGGTGTTATATTTATGTATGTCAGCATTTTTGACTAATATTATGTCGTCGTCTTGTATGTTTCCCAGTGTTATTTTGTGCACAATTTTTAAGGTCTCAATTTTAGTCAAGTAGTTTATGTCAAACTGGTGTGTTTTTTTGTACAGTTCAGTCGTAGAGGTCAGGTAGGGTAGGTTGTATGTTAGTTTAAGAATTTTATTTTGTTGTCTTTGTATTCTTGTTATGTCTGTCTTGTTACCAGTGGATAGTGTTACCAATGGATTGAAAATAAGTACAGTTATATTTGTTGCACATTTATTGGTACGCCATCATCATAACATTGATCAGTGTTGTAAATTTTAAGTTACAATACAAAAAAATACCCACTCGTCATTCAAACATGAATGCCGAGTGTTTTACAAGAAGGAAGTTTGACATCTGAAGTTACGATGTCGCATTTGATTGTCAATGTCGAGTGCTTGTGGCGCTCGAGATAAAGTCGATTGGTTTTCGATCGACTGCATTCGTGTGGGTGGTTCAAGAATGCTGTCACTCGTCGAATTACGGAAGTCGCATACGATTCTAAAGAC
Source organism: Micrasema longulum (assembly GCF_059751315.1). NCBI lineage: Eukaryota > Metazoa > Arthropoda > Insecta > Trichoptera > Brachycentridae > Micrasema > Micrasema longulum. The sequence goes on from NW_028279713.1 coordinate 26,255, forward strand.
GAAAGACGAACGAGTCCAGCATAAGGCCCCAGGTAGGGGAACGTTTAAAATATATAAAAACAATAAATAAGTCTTACTTTTAATGTGTCACCTCTTTGAACCAGATCGGCAGATATTGTTTTTTCCCACTGGACGCTTCCTTCACTGCTTAACCCTACCAGGATTGCCTCTGCCGGTTGGAGAGAGAGTAAACGTGACAATGCTTCGGACGTCTTGCCCTAAAAATAAATATTTATTATTTCTTCCCATCATACTCGATCACCGTTTAGACGAGAGTGGAGTGATAAGTCAGATAATGAGGGTCTTCAGCCCTACGGGAAATTGAATAAAAAAATGTTTTATTACAAGCGGTGAAAATTAGAGCATTAAATTAAACAGAAAACTTTCTTTTTCAATATTTTTTTACAATGTTTTGAGTATGTCCAAATTTTTGTAGACAAGGACTGGATTCAATCCCCCAAGGAGCTGTTAATATTAACATAATACAACGGAGATGAAGAACACTTTGGAGAAGGGAAATAGAAGTCTAGGCATCCACAGGGCTTATGACCTGTCATTGGCTGGTTTAAATGGGCCACTTTACACACTGTGTAACATTAATCATTCTGCCTATATTTGAACATCTACATTCTTTCGATTCTTTCATCTGTTGACGTTTGTGAAGTTAAAGAGCTGAAACTTTTATTGTTTTATGTTAATATTAACAGCTCCCTGGATGGTTGAATCCAGTCTTTGTCTACAAAAATTTGGACAAACTCAAAACATTGTTGATAAATCCACCTGGTCCAAGAAGAAGTATATAAATTGAAAAATATTTTCAGGCGTTGCCTAGTATGTAAGTGAAATAATTCAATCATATGAATCTCACCCGCAACAATAAAGGTTTTAGCGCTTTAACTTCACAAACGTCAACCGGTGAAAGAATCGAAGGTATATAGATGTTCAATTATAGGGAGAATGGTGGATGTTACACGGTGTGTAAAGTGGCCACTTAAAGTCACTCCCCATTATGTACACAAGAATTGTTTATTTATTTTACGTAATGGGAAACGTTAATGTAAATATATGAAGACCTGTAATAAAATTGGGCCTAAGCACCAGAAAAGTGAAAAAAAGTTACAAGGGTTTAAAGATATACTCAGTTTTTTTGGTATACAGCATATATTTTTTAATTCTTTAAAATGTGTACAAATGTGTAAGAAATAAGTTTAGTGAAAATTAAATAGTTAAATATTATTTTAAAAGGGTATAAAATAACAAAGTAATTGAGAAGGCCTTAAGACCAACTGCTATTTCATTAGTCAGGCCTAAGTGCCTAGCGTAAAAACATAAAATAGGGCCTATCACCAATATCCATTAAAATGTCTGATTTTTAATTCAAGGATGCGTAAAACTAATAAGTTTGAACAAAAAAATACATCATTTATAATGTAGGTATGTAAATTAAAAATAATAATTACTAATCAATGGAAAAAGATATCTATCATAACTCTCTACTGGAAAAGATTTTTGTAGAAATTTTTGTTTTCTTCAGAAGGCATATACTCGATCATGTTGAGTAAATCTTTTTTTTTTCGTCCGTGATCCGGCTTTGGTAATCTAATTGGCGTAGTTTATAGGTTTTTATATCGCCAATTAATTTATTTATTTTTAAATTTAATTAATTTATTACTTGTCTTAGCTCGTGAATAGTGGCTTTCTTGTCGTGGAAACAATTTAACATGCCCGATGACTTGGTTTTCGTCTTCAAGATCGAATTTTGGATATTTTTTCTTATTACCCCTTTTTCGGTGAGTATAGTCTCTCCGCGTTTTTTTCTCTATTAGTAGGACTCGAATACCTTAACACATTGTAGTCGGGCGCTTCGAACAATAGACTCTAGCCTATAGCGGGTGTTTTTCGCGATTAGCGCAAAAATATATCGCTTTCTTAAAATTGACACAATTTCTAAACCAAATAATATTTTCGATCGAAATTTTCAAAGAAATCATATTTGACATTTGATCATCAAAAATAAATAAATTTAGGTAAAAAGTGGTCAATAATTGGTTTTACTTTGCATAATCGGTCGGAACTATCTATGATTTCTTCATTGTTAGAAAAATGCCACGCTTTCCATATCTGCCGAAACCGGTCTCTGGACATCGTTTTAGCAAAATAAGGAGTTTCGGTTGTTGGTTCAGTAGACCAGTACTCGTCCCTTATATCCTTTCGAACTTGTCCCATCAAAATAATCAGCCCCAAAAACTTTTTCATTTCTTTCAAAGTAATATTTTTCCACTTTCCCGATTTTTTATATAATTTGTAATTATGTGAGTTTTGGTGGTAATATCTATTAGATTCGTTTATAAAATATTCAAACAAATCATCACCGATAAATAACTCTATCGCATCACTTACAGTTTGAGGACAATGGACATTTGAATTCAAACCGCAGCGGCCTAAAAACGATTCCAGAACTGGAGGATTATCAAACGATGACCACTCGTCCACATCCTCATCTGAGCTCGTCTCCGAATCAGAATCACTTTCAATAGTGCGACGGTGAAACGTTCTAGGTCTTGGTATTTGTTCATCATCACTCGGTTCTTTGTCTGACAACTCTTCAATGTCATCATTCCATGAACAATTAGATAAATTGTCGGCATACACTTCATCGTCACTATCATTGGCTTGTAAAGACATTTTTGTAGGGGTAACGTCCTATACAATGCTAATATATTCAAATAAGAAAATACCAAACAGTAAACAAAACAGTGCGAGCGGTATGAAAAATAGTCCAATACGTGAAATGACTCAAACTAAACTGGAGATTGAGATCGCATAAAACTCTAGATTTCTGGCGACGCCTTTACAAGTGGCACACTAGCCAATCCGGACAAGGCATCTCAAATAACGTCGACAGACTGTCGCCTAGCACCCCAGGTAGCAAATCACCCTTCAAGGCGTTTTATTTCACGCTGATAACAAACCCGTTTAATGCCGTTTCCCGCCAACAACCGACAGTCGACAAAAACGGCATTTGCCGTGTCCCGCGGTTGACCGACAGTCCGCGAAAAACGGCAAATGCCGTGTCCCGACGACAATGTGTTAAGACTTCCTCCAAGTATATCAATAAAAGTGGCACGACAGACATTGACTACTTGACCATTGTCATTAGGGACAGTGTAATAAACAGTACACTGCCTTTTGCTTTCTGATGGGTTTTTGTATTTCCCATTTCTCCGTCTTTTAATGTTTGAAATATGGAATAATCCCATTAAATATGCACTTTGCTTCAACCAGTCACCTGCTTCGTTAAATTATTTATGCAACTGCAGTTTTTAATCATAAAGAAGACTTTTACAGTCATTCTGGCACTTGCAAGTGAACTGAAAAAAAAAGTCAACTTTACGGAGGACTGTCAAAAATAACCCTAAATGCCACTTTCTAAGGTTAACATACAAGCAATACTACAAATTATTTACCTGGGTGAATATGTATTTCACTTTTGACATTTCGAAAAGCCGTATTTTTATCGCTTTCTTGCCAAAAAATAAATATTCACCCACCTATCTGATAATTTCGCAGGAGTAATTCGGAAAATGCCAAATGTTTCTTGTAAATTAAGCTATAAAGCTATTTAATCTTCTAAATTATATATGAAATACATACTAAATTGTACATGAATTTTAGTTAAAACGTTTGAATAAAATTTGGTATAACGGGGTCAATTTAGCACTTATTACAGCTATAAATATAGAAAAATCCTTTTAAAATCTCAGATAAATAAGTCTAAGTATCATGCAAATGAACATAAAATACTCCGCTATTCTTAAAATTTTAGTAATTCACTCAAAGATTGTATTTTAAGCCGATATTTTTCCATACTAAAATAATTGAAATATCAGACGCCGTGCAATTCGAAAACGAAATTCGCCGACAATTATTTGGAATTCCCCATACAAACATAAAATTTTTGACAGCCGGTTCTTCATTTAAAAAATGGCAGAAAATATCACTCACTATTTGGTGATCGTGTTCACTCGATTTCTCCTCCCAGGCTACGTGCTTTGACCCCTGTGCACCTCAGACATCGTTTGCACACCCCTAGATTCTGAACGCTAGTTAAAACTTATCAAAAATTTGTCAAAACAGATTTTTAAAAACAAATCGGCTTACCGAAGTATTCGGAGGACTTATTGCTGGTACAATCACATTTTTAGTAGAACAATATTGTCTCCCCTGGGCTTTTAACTTTTTATTTTCACTTAACTTATTAAAACCACTTCTTTTCCGCTTTGTTGTAAAAGGCGTATCCGGATCACAAGTCTAGCGTCCAGCCATTTTGTATGAAATGCTTAGCGCTGCGATTAATCACGTAGGCCCTTATATGCGTTAATGGGTATTGTACTTAGGCTCCATCCCAATTACATGACTTCAGATTGATATAAAATATTTTTTTCTGGTACATAAATTCTAATTTGTGTTATTGGCGTAGGCATATAGAACATTTCCTCATACTCAACGTCATTTTTTATTTTTTGGTATTTAAGCCCTATTTTATTACAGGTCTTCATATGTATTTGATCAATGTAAAAAATTGTATTTAGTTGTAATATTTTTTTTTTATTTGTTATTAATAAAAAAAAAAAAAAAACCAGCCAATGACAGGTCAAAAGCCCTGTGGACGCCTAGAATTCTATTTCTCTTCTCTAAGGTAATCTTCATCCATGTTGTATTATGTAAACAATTTATTTTTTTCTGAAAAAAAACATTAAACGAAATGGTTACCTTTGCTATGTGTTCTAGCCAGCGTCCCAGTGATATGAAAACCAACAACATTGGGGGGGTGTCGAAAAACGTATGCGGGGAGCTATGGTGAAGCTGGATCATAGAGGCAAGCACCACGCAAACTGAATATATATAGCTAGAAAAAAATAAATATTTATTATATTTAACAACAGTTATATGAAGAAACATACATACAAGAAACTGAACAAAGAGAACATGAAACTACAGTAAGACCCCTGTTCTACGTTTTTCAAGGGAGCAAAAAAAAAATGTGTCAAACTGAGGAAAACTTTAAAGTGAGTAAATGAAAAATGTATGCATTAAATTAAATTTCATTAAAATATAATTAAATACAGGATGTTCATTAAACCCTGTCACATCCGAAACCACGATGATCAGTATGAGTAAGAAGACATATTGGCACATTAAAATATTTTTTTAGAACGAATAAAATTTTAAATAGAAAAAAAAGAGTAAATTTGTATAATTTGACATTTCAACCAGAGATTATGTCAACTTTTTAGGTTTTTCTAAATCGAAACGTTCGTAAAAACAACCATAACATAGAAATGAGCAAATTACGATCAACTAAATGAAGTAATCAAAGCAATATTCCATAGATTCTTGTCAGTCTTGTTATTGGTTGGAGAAATACAACTTACCGTGGTCAGTGAAAGTAAGAACGCCAACCGTTCCATGACGTCACTACTGAAAAGTGACACACTGATTACAGTCATTTGGCGCGGTATTTGATAAATGTAACTTTAAAAAATCATATCTTTGTAAATAACGCACAAAAAAAAAAAAAAAATTTTGCTTAGTTAAATAGTACGCTAATAGAAAAAAAAAAAGAAAACAGTGGAATTCCTCATTGTCAAATAAATAAATAAATTTAAAAACACAATGAACACATAAGACTTTGAGCTAAAGCTAGGGTTTCCTAGGACAGCGATGCCCGTATTTTAACGGCCGTAGTGAACGGTGATGCAGTGGACAGCCGTCGTAAATGTGATTAGAGAGTGGTTTCCCAGGAAAACGGTGTTAAATGGTGTTGATAACACCGTTTTCCTAGAAAACCACACTCTAGTCACCTTTACGACGGCTGTCCATTGCATCACCGTTCACTACGGCCGTTAAAATACGGGCACCGCTGTCCTAGGAAACCCTAGCTTAACCTATGCCAATAGAACTTGGACAAAAAGCAGTACACGAGATATAGACGCACCAACAATGGCTGCCTGCTTATAACGAATAATAATAATGTACAGGCTTCATTGGATAATTAAATGCCACATTAATGCCATACACTATGATCCCTAAAATACAGCATCATTAGAATGACAGTTGTTAGCAAAAGTGAGGACATAACTTTGTAATAACGTCTAAGGTGTGATTTATATTGACACACAAAAAATCATTAGTATCTGGCGTGTTAATTATTTTTTTTAATGCAATGCTTGACATATAAATTAACATAATTATATAAAATCAGCTTTAAAACTAAAATAAACCTAATTATTAACGACGTTCTTACAAGGTTACATAATTTTGCAAAAACGTTAAAGATGGGACAAATTGATCAAATAAAAAAATAATTCATTTGATGTTCATGAAAAAAGTATAAATCTCTTTTTTTGTGAATAATTGTCTTAAACACACTATAATAAAATAATAAAAAATAAAAATAATAATAAAATATCAATTTTCGGAAACAGAGTTTCATGTTTGCATGAAAAAACTGATAAAATCGATTTAAAAAAAAAAAAAAAAAAAATATTTGCGTTCTTATGATTTACCCAAATATTTAATTTTGAGGGCCATTTTCAACGAGTTGTAAATAACTCACTATTAGAAAATGAAATCAAGTTGGGGTAGAGTGGGATTCGAACGACGGACCTTTGGTCTGTGAGTCCGAGACACTAGCCACGGGACCACAACCCGACCAGATCGGATTCGGATCAGATTTGATCGGTACATGATCAGTGATCAATAATTTCCCATCATTAGTGACATTAGTTTGGCAGCTGTCATTTTAATCAAGCTATATTTTAAGGACTATAGTTAAGATTTCATAACGACATTTTCATAGTAAATCTATGGCACAGACTCAAACTGCGGCTACCGAGTTTTTTTTATTACTAAAATAGTAAATTAAATTAATAAAATGTATTGTTTACCTTATTGTTGTAGTCATACAAATTAATACGTCCATATTAGTCGTCCCATGTTTCAAAGCTTTATAGGCTTGTACGTAGAAATGCCAGCCACCGATCACCTGTAAAAATCGCATAGATAATATTTCCAATTACATTTTTTTTATTTAACTGTTTGTACATAATGTTATTTGTACATTAGCGGGTTTATTTGCAAATGGCAATTTCTTCCAACCAACCAATAAAATAATAGTTTTATTTTTATAATTTAAGTTACAGAACATATTCAATAGAAAATAAACGTATTTGTTTATAAATTTCCTTAAATCAAAACTATTACTCAATGGGATAAAGGAAAAAAGAGGAAAGGAGAGATTAAGGAAGAGAAGAGTAGTAGAAGGAATGCAAGTCTGATTAATTAAAGATTTACTCTGTTTTGAGATTATAAAAAAATAAATTAAATACTTAAAAAAACAAATTATTAGAAAAAAATATAAGAATTTTTTAAAAGTTTACCATGAGGAATGTTCCTCTGAAGTAACGCAGTCTGGCCCAGATTGTCTCAATGTCCCTTGACGTGAGGACACGTTATTTTTATGGTTTAATAATGTATAAAATGCAAAAAAAAACAAAAAAAATATATAAGATTGTCTCAATGTCCCTTGACATGAGGACACATTATTTTTATTGTTTAATAATGTATAAAACGCAAAAAAAAAAACAAAAAAAAAAATATATATATATAAGATTGTCTCAATGTCCCTTGACGTTAGGACACATTATTTTTATTGTTTAATAATGTATAAAATAAAAAATGTATGTATAAGACTGTCTCAATGTCTCTTGACGTGAGGACACATTATTTTTATGGTTTAATAATGTATAAAATGCAAAAAAAAAAAAACAAAAAATATATATAAGATTGTCTCAATGTCCCTTGACGTGAGGACACATTATTTTTATGGTTTAATAATGTATAAAATGCAAAAAAAAAAAAACAAAAAATATATATAAGATTGTCTCAATGTCCCTTGACGTGAGGACACATTATTTTTATGGTTTAATAATGTATAAAATGCAAAAAAAAAAAAACAAAAAAAAATAATAAGATTGTCTCAATGTCCCTTGACGTGAGGACACATTATTTTTATGGTTTAATAATGTATAAAACGCAAAAAAATAATATATATATATGATTGTCTCAATGTCCCTTGACGTTAAGACACATTATTTTTATTGTTTAATAATGTATAAAATAAAATTTTTAAAAATATATATATAAGACTGTCTCAATGTCCCTTGACGTGAGGACACATTATTTTTATTGTTTAATAATGTATATAATGCACAAAAAAAACAAAAAAACAAAAAAAATATATAAGATTGTCTGAATGTCCCATGTTTGTCAATGCTTCTTTTCTTCTTTCTGATATTGTAATATTAATCCCAATGAATTGTACAAATGGACTATGTCCATAAATAAATAAGATTTTTTTCTCAATTGGTCTGGGTGTTGTGGTGTATTTTCCTAACCTCCATACATATCCCCTCTTTCCCGCCTGCTACACAAGTTTCTACAATATTATTATGATTAAAAGTGATTTGATTATGATCCCACCAGCAATTAATATTTTTGAGATCCCAAAAGACATCATGTTTTGAAAAAGCACAGTCGTAATAATTGAATACTTTAGAAATAATTTGACAATCGCACTCTCGCGAGCTTTTTTATTGTGTTGGTGAAAGGCAAGCTCACGCTGCTCGTATGAAGCGGTTGTAAAGGAAGAGTAATAATAATTATCTAATACTAGCTTATAGTACTTGAAATATAGCTTGATTAAAATGACAGCTGTTAAACTAGTGTCATTACTGATCACTGATCAAATTGATTTTATCAGTTTTTTCATGCAATCATGAAACTCTGTTTCCAAAAATTGATATAAAAACGCAAAAACAAGCCTATTATAGTGTGTTTAACACAAATTCACCAAAAATTAAGACATTTATACTTTTTTCATGAACGACATCAAACGAATTATTTTTTTATTCGATCATTTTACATTGATCAATTTGTCCCATCTCTAACTTTTTTGCAAAATGATGTAACCTTGTAAGAACGTCATTAATAATTAGGTTTATTTTATTACAATATTTGAGTTTGTCCAAATGTTTGTAGACAAAAGACTGGATTTCACCCCCTCGGTTTTGGAAATTGGAAAATTGTTTTCAGGCGTTGCCTGGTATGTGAAATAATTCAGTCATATGAATCTCTTCACAACAATAAAGGTTTCAGCTCTTTAACTTTACTTAAATCAACAGATGGAAGAATTGAAGAAATATGGATGTTCAAACATAGGCAAAATGGTGAATGTTACACAGTGTGTAAAGTGGCCACTTAAACCAGCCAATGACAGGTCATAAGCCCTGTAAATGCCTAGACTTCCGTATTCCCTTATTTAAGGTATTCTCCATCCCTGTTGTAATAGGTTTATTTTAGTTTTTTTTTTAGTTTTAAAGCTGATTTTATATATTTATGTTGATTTATATTCAAGCATTGTATTAAAAAAATAAATTAACACGCCAGATACTAATGATTTTTCGTGTGTCAATATAAATAACTCCTTAGACGTTACTACAAAGTTATGTCGTCACTTTTTATGACAAACGTCATTCTAATCAAGTTATATTTTAAGGACTATAGTTGTTAGGGATGTGTTCCGAGTTCTGACCTGAACGGGTGTAGCCAATAGGAACATGAGGAGATTCTCCACCGAGAGGCCGGGAAGGACGCAGCAAGCCGGCGGGGAACCGGCTCCCATGAAGTAAGCCATGGCGGCCATACACGGCGCGCCAAATATTAACGAGATTAGGAAAGCGTTGCGCCATTTTCGGATTTCAGCCCTGCGAACAAACGGCAAATATTTATTTTATTAGGTAAACAAAAGGATGTACAAAATACATTGACTATTTTTTTGATTTATTAGTATGGGACACCAATGAACAAACCAAAAAAAATATTTAGAATGAAAACATGGGGGGGGGGTACTACTTGCACACCTGGCAAATTACAAAATTTAAAAAAAGTGATATATTAAAGTGGATTAGGGGTAGACCTTTTTATATCCTGTAATTATTTTAATGACTAAAAATTGTGTTGCTTTTAATTGAAAAAAAATCTCTTATTGTTTTTATGTATATTTCATTTTTACTTTCTATGTTTATTCATTTACATATGCTTTATTTTTCTTTTTAATACTAGTATTTTACACGTATCTTAATTTTTTAAAATTATAAATGGTATATTCTGTAATTTATTTTTGTTTTTCAATTTTTAATTACTAACGATATATTTTCAAATTTGTATTTAAGCTTTAATTTTTATTTTTATCGGTATGTTTTCCAATTTTTATTTTTGTTTAATTTCTTTATTACTAATTTTATATTTTATAATGTGTATTTGTGGTTCAATTTTTATTATTATCGGTATGTTTTATAATTTATAATAATTATGTCTCATTTATTTATTATTAATGGCATATTTTCTAATTTATTTTTATGATTCAATTTTTATTATTATTACTTGTATGTTTTCTAATTTATATTTATATTGATTTTTTCTAATGTTATTATTATTCTTTGAATTTGTTAAGCATCATTTAATGATATTAAAAATATAAAAAAAACACATGAAAAAAATAGGGTCCTTCCTAAACACAGGAATTTCTTAACTAGTCGGGACCTGAAACAAATAAACTCTGTACATTTTAAAACTGTGAAATACATAAATAAATAAAATTGAAACTCATTCAGAATACATTTTTTTACAATGAGTTTTACATTGTCAGTTAAAAATGCGGCTTAATTTGTAAGACTTGACTTTTAAACTATCAGCTTTGTTCTCTACTTAAGTATTGCAAAGTTGGTAATGTTTAAAATTATTTTTTTTATTTCGCTACTGTTTTTTGACATAATCATGCTGATGTAAAATATTAAAATTTAAAAAAAAAGTTGAAGCTAAGTATTGTATCAGTTTTTTGTGATTTGCTCAAAATAAAGAAAGATGGATTTTGCCGGGTTTGCAAGTAGTACCCTCACATGCTAATTTATCTATTTATAAATACGCCCAATGGGCATTTTTTAGGACATATTTATACATAGAAAATTATCATAAAGAAAGGAAGCTTCAAAACTTAAATACAAGTACAAGAAAATGTTAGTATTAATTACGTCATACAAAAGATCATCCATGCGCTTACGTGATAAGACATAATCAGAATACTCTAGTAGGCCAAATAGAAAAATATAATATTTAATTTTATTTAATTTATTTAAATAGCTAGGGATAAAAAAAGATAAGATTACCAATGAGGAGAAAAACAGAGTCTCAAAACTCATTGTACAAGGGATTGAAGCTGTACAATGAGTTACCTGAAGAAATAAAGGAGATTGATAAGATCGAAATATTTCCAATTAATTTGAAAAAACACGTTCTTCAGAAATGTTGATAAAAAATTGTAATGTTATTAAAAGCTGGTATTAGTTCTTAAGATGTTATGAAGTAACTTCATAAAGCATAAATAAATACGTAAGGGTCGACACCAAAATTGCATTGTGAACAGCTTATTTCGCCTAATGCGACAAACATTTATTTGCCAAGGTTGATTTATGATATTATCACGAGCGAAAACTTAAAGAGGTTTATGGGTAAATAGTGAAAAGGTCTTACTTATGTTCTAAGCAGTCTTTAGTAGATTTGTCCTTATTGTTAATAACGTAAGTTTCGAAGCCCAAACTGTCCACAGCCTCTGATATATCCCTCGGTCCGGTCTTCTCACCATCGAACGTGAATTTTCCCCTAAAAACAGTAATGTTAACAATAATGACTACAGAAAATTAGCCCTCCGGGTCTAAATGACACATTTACATTTTTTTTTTTTTTTTACATTTTTTTTGCACCACAACAGGCCAGGAGGCCTAATTACAGTGGTGAATTACACCACAGAGCACCCAGGCTTGAGAAAAATCACATTTTAATTTTTGTGTTCTCACCGGGAATCGAACCCGGAACCTTCCGTGCGTGAGTCAAGCGTCTTGACCAATACACCACGGAGGCCGCCAAGACACAGTCTAACGGGCCTCATCTGACAGAACAAATGTAGTTTATCAACCTTTATGAGGTCTGGTTTCGCCACATTTATTTTTTATTGCACATTTACGAGGTTTTTTTTATTTATTATAATTTTTTCTATGAAAAGTGTTTTTTTAAGTGGTGCTGTGCTTAAAAATATTTCATTCTCCAGTTCATTCATAAATATGTCAGCAAATAATGGACTAGACCCATCGGCAAACCCTGTGTCCCCTAAATTATGAGGTTTATTAAAAATACACAATTTAATGATACATAGGTTAATTAACGTTCCACGAGATAATACTAATTAAAAAAAAGAACTTAATACAATAAAATAGATTGCTTATAATGATGGATATAATGAGAACTTAATTGATAAAATATTAATTCAAAAACAAAAATGCAAACTTATAAATAAATATTTATATTCGACTCCCACAATAAATAAAGCAAACCCACCTAAACAATAAAGGCGGATTCTTTTTATAAATGTAATTTTTTCAAAACAGTTATCTAATTCCCTACCATCAAACATTAAACCGGCTTTCTACACAACTAATAATATAGGAACATTGTTAAAAAATCACAAAGACAAAGTCCATAAATATAATAAATCTGGGATATACCAATTAAATTGTAATGATTGCGATTCAATCTACATTGGAAAAACTAAAAGAAACTTTAATATTAGAGTAAAAGAACACTCGAGATGCTTAAATAATAATATTTTTTCTGAATTCGCAAATCATCTGATAGAAAATAATCATAACTTCAATAAAGACACTGGATTAAAAGTACTTCATGTTGAAAATAAAATATTAAAATTAAACAACTTAGAAATCTTAGAAATTAAAAAAGCGATTCATAATAAGAAAACAATAATTAATAACCAAATTAACAATATTTCTTTTAGTCCTCTCCTGTCTAACTTCAAAAATAATGATATCAAATTACCACCCGTGTAAGGAAAAAACGACTTGATTTATTGGGTCCACGTGTAGTATTTAGTGAACATGATAAAAATAAAAAGGAATCAATTCATGAGTTACGTAAATCTTGACGAAGAAGCTTGTTTGCTTTGAAAGCGGTCGGTGGAAATAGTGGTTAAAAACAAAGTTGTTTTATTTATTTTACTATATGAAAGTAAATTAAATAAAGTTATTTTTATCTTCAGGTTCATTATCAAAAAAAAATATTTTTCATTAGTTAACCTGAAAGATAAAAATAACTTTATTTAATTCACTTTCATATAATTTTGAATTATCTATCCTTACCTCTGTTTTGTATAAATACATTGAACTCCTCAATAAAGATACCAGTCTCGAAGATGTCGCGAAAGTGATGCAACCGGTCACTGGGTATTCCAAATTTGTGGATTAAAGTATCACTCGTCTTTTATTTATAAATAATAAATTACAATGAACTTCCGTCAAGAATTTTCACTTACAAACTAAAATATTTTCATATTACAACAGAGATGAAGAACATTTTAAAGAAGGTAATATAGAAGTCACGGCATCTACAGGGCTTATGACCTGTCATTGGCTGGTTTAAGTGGCCACTTTACACACTGTGTAACATTCACCATTCTGCCCATATTTGAACATCTGTATTACTTCAATTCTTTCATCTGTTGATGTTTGTGAAGTCAAAATATTGTTGATAAATCCACCTGGTCCACGAAGAAGTATAGAAATTGATAAAATAAAAATTTCAGGCGTTGCCTAGTATGCAGGTGGAATAATTCAATTAGATGAATCTCACCCGCATAAATAAAGGTTTCAGCTCTTTGAACTGGATAGGAATAAAGGAAAGACTATTGTATAATGTATTTGTATTTATATATAAAGTGTTTAATAATCTCATGCCAAAGTATTTTATAAGTGAAATTATATTAAATAGAAATGTACATAAATATAGGACAAGAAATAGAAATAGGATAAGACTACCACTTAAGAAAAAAACAAAATCACAAAATAGCTTGATGTATAAAGGGTTAAAACTGTATGATGAGATGCCTGAAAGTATGAAGAATGAAAGAAAACTTACGGATTTAAAAAAAAAATGTTATGTTTATTGTAATAATGTAGTTATTTAAGAAATATTTAATAAGTATTTGTTATAATTGTAAATATATTAGTTAATATACAATGTAATATTAACTAACTTAAGTAAATAAATAAAAATAAATAAAATAAACTTCACAAACATCAACAGATGAAAGAATTGAAGTAATATAGATGTTCAAATATGGGCAGAATGGTGAATGTTACACAGTGTGTAAAGTGGCCACTTAAACCAGCCAATGACAGGTCATAAGCCCTGTAGATGCCGTGACTTCTATATTACCTTATTTAAAATGTTCTTCATCTATGTTGTAATATGTTAATGTTAACAGCTCCCCGGGGAGTTGAATCCAGTCCTTGTCTGCAGGGGTTTGGACAAACTCAAAATATTGTTGTTAAATATTTTCTATATTTATAATGTAAAAATTTACCTTTGTGTTGAAAGCGCAACTGCGGCAGACTTAACTCCGGGAATTTTACTAACAGTACTTTCGATTTTATTGACACACGAAGCACACGTCATTCCTCTAATCTGGAAACATAAAAAAAGTTTATTGTGTTTATAAATATATTGTATACCACATTTCGGGGGCTTAGGGTCATAAGGGCGAAACTACAAAAAATGCTGTTTTGTGTTAAGTACTAATCTGATATACAAACAAAATATCCTGTTAGTGACAAAAAGATGAAACTCATCCGATAAGTAGTTACCTAGATAAATTTGTGTGAAACTACAAATGAAGCGTTTTGTTTAAAGTCAGAAGAATAAAACGCCTTTTACATCAATTTGGTTATTTACTAATGTAAGCGCAATTTAGGGTCATATAGACGAAAGCGTAGTTTCATATTTTTTGTCTCTAAAATATTTTATGCTCTATTGACTTTTTTTTTATTTTCTTTATTTGTTACCCTTAAAAGACAGTATTATTTTTTGAAAACTGTTTTATCATTTATCTCAAAACTGTGTTTTTGTAGTTTCGCCCTTATGACCCTTAACCCCCGATTTAATCGCCCTTGTTTGTCTTTGCTACATAGTTTTATATTCTTTTTGTTCAGTTTCTTGCGTACTCGTATGTTTCTTCATGTATCCACACGGTAGCCAGGCTCTTTAAAGACCTGGGCGTGGAGGACGAGAACTCATTGGCACAATTGGCACAACGAGCGTGCCTCAAACTTTGTGTTGCTAATGAAATTTCATGTGCTGAATAATTGAAAATGTTGATTAAAGCCTTTGGAGCAGGGGCATGCGGTGGGGTTTTTGATTAGGGAAGCAATTAATATATAAGTAATTGGTACATAATAATATACACTGCCCTTAAAAAATTAAAGACAAACTATATACTTTATACGTATGATTAGAAATAAAAACATTAATTTTACATATCTAGTAATAAATTGTAACAATAAATTAAATAAATCAAATATTTGGTACCTAGAATTTTTAATTTATTACCAAAAGAACTTAAATTTAACTCACATTATAACAAGAGAAAAATAAGAGAGTGGCTACTCGATCAAGAGTTTAAATATGAATAGTAGCTTAGGTGTAAATATTTTAATTTTTCATATATTTTCTTGTAATTAAAAAATAAATTTATATATTATTATTTGTATAAACATGTTTATTCTGATCTTTCCGGCTGTTAATTTTTATCTGTTATTCATTGTTTTTATAAATGTAAATACTATTATTAAGTCAGTATAAATATAATCTTCACGAACAAGCTACAAAAAGTGGCTTGGTGGGATTTTAGTTTTAGTAAAAAAATATAACAAGTGAAATTATTTTTAAATTGTAAAAATGTAAATTTATGCTATTAAATAAAAAAAAATAAAAAAAACCCAACTTCACTATAATACCATAATAAAAAACTGCGAAGTATTTTGTGGAATTATATTTTATTTGACTAAAATGCAGTGAAACTAAAATAAATATTATCCTGTTAAAAAACATGGCTTTTCAACGAAAATTGATTGATCATTATTTGAACCCAAAAATTCAATATATGTAGTAAATTATAAACTTTTTTCTTATAACAAATCAACATTATATTGATGTAATGTTTGAATTAAATTCCAGATTTAATTTTGTATTCCTACTCTACCACAAAATAATTATTAAACTATTATGTCCAGCGCCAAAATACCAAAATCGCATCTCCGCGCTGTGTGGCGCGGCGCGGTATTGCGTTCGCATCACATGGAAAATAATGTATTGTTATGCTTCGATTGCTTCCGTTGCCTAGTGAGGATTTAAGTCTGCGCCTGCGCCCGTACTGCGCGCTCAGTACGGCGCTGGAGCGGAATTTCGAATTTGCTTCCATCGCGATCGTTCTTTAAATCGATACCCAGCCAGCCGGTAGCGAGTACTCGCCGATCAGTACGCGCTTGACAGCGCTGGTAAGTGAATGTGGCGGAGGCCACATTGCTTTTTAACATATTTTTTTAAGGCGATAGAAAAATTCCTTTACAATTTATCGCGATTATTAATCAAATTATTATTACATAATTTGACTATAGTAATCTTAATGTTAGGTATTATGAAGGATAATTGATTTATAAAATATGCTATTTTATAAACATTATTTGCCAAAATGTAGGGGAACCAATGGTTCCATGCGTTCTATCAACAGACCGCGCATGCTTTGGAGAATCGTGTATGTCGAAAACACATGCCTATGAATGGTATAAGAGGTTTAAAGACATTTGTGAATGCTTAGATGATGACCACGTCAAGTACCGAAGAAAACATTGAATCAGCAGAGCAAATCGTATTGACAAATCAATGTGTACCAATCCGAGAGCTTGCTGTGTTAATGAACATCTCATCATCGAGATGTTTTGGGTATGAAACGCGTCACTGCCACCCCCGTTCCAAAAACACTGAAGAAATGTGGAAGGACAATTTGTGGATTTTCACCACGGTAAAACGCCGTCTCATACAGCGGTCATTGTTTTGGAGTTTCTGGTCAAAAATTCAACGAATCTCATCAGCCAAGCACCGTATTCTCTAGACCAGGCCCCGTCTGACTTTTTTCTTTTCCCAAGACTAAAATTGCTATTAAGAGGAACGCGCTTTGCCACGATTGATGCCATAAAAGAGAATTCACTACGAGAGCTAAGAAGCTATGAAAAGTGCATGGACAATTGGATTAAGCGTCAGCATCAATGTACCGTCGCAAATGGCGAGAACTTTAAAGAAGATAATAAATAAAAAAATATTGAAAATTAAAATATTGCGTTTTTTGCCAAATTCCCATTTATTTTTGATCAAAAGGTATGGTATAATTTTAGATTATTATTTTTATAATCTTACCCCTAGTATCACAGTCTGTTTGTCCGCCTCTGTGTCTCGTAATACTTCGCTAGGGAATCCGAGTTCTGTGATGGCTCTCGCAATGTCTGTGGGATGTAGTTTGGATGGGAAATATCGTACTTCAGCGCGGGCAGCTAATAAAGCCACAGCCACA